>NC_041391.1:454555646-454617829 GCF_002162155.2 Triticum dicoccoides
CAGAGGACATCACCGGCTCCACCGAGGCCCCACCCTGCCGACAACGAGGGGGAGGATTTCCCCCGCTCCGCCGAGGTGCTACCCCACCGGCAACGAGATAGGAGACATCGCCGGCTCTGCCGAGGCCCCGCCCTGCCGGCACCGAGGCAGAGGCCCTACTCCGCCGAGGCCCCTCCCCACCAACAACGAGGCAGAGGACATCGCCGGCTCAGTCGGGGCCCTACCCTGCCAGCAATGAGGTGGAGGATTTCCCCCGCTCCGCCGAGGCGCCGCCTCGCCGGCAACAAAACAGAGGACATCGCCGGCTCCGTCAAGGCCCCACTGCCAACAAGGCCGCGCCACATAGAAAACGAGGAAGAGTAGAACACGGTAGGTCGCCTCCGCTCGGGTCCAAGTAAGGCCATCGCTGCTACCCTTCGGTTGAAGCCAAGCTAGGCGGGTTGACCATTGATGGATGATTAGCTTCTTGGCAGCGACGTGGAGTCAAAGAGTTATGTTTGAGAAGGACGCTGGTTCTACTTAACTACTGGTGCAGTTGGCTGACTGACACGTGGGCCAAACAGGCATCTGGGCCACATGTCCGTTATGCAACTTCACCTACAGTTAAGTCACTGAAGCTCAGTTCGCTGGAGAAGAAGCTTCTGTTCGGCTCAGTCGGACACAGGTGGGTAGCTTCGGTTAATTAATTATACCTCCAGCGCACCCCTTTTTAGTTGAAGAATGTATGAAATGTAATGAAATTCGGCATGTTTATATGAAATCCGACCGTGTATGAATGAATTTAGTTTGATTAGTTCGAATTCTTGTATCACTGGCATTTGATGAACATGCAAAACAATGCGTACTAGCATTATTCCCAGGGTGATCACCTCGTTTGCCGCAGTTTCACATGTACTCCCTCCGGTCCTTTTTAGTCTGCATATAAGTTTTCTCTGCAGTCAAAGTATCTCTACATTAACCAATCTTATACAAAAAAGTATGAACTTTCACAATGTGCGAAGTAAAAAGGAACAGAGGGAGTACAAATAGTTTGAGCGGCCTTTTAGCGTTCTTGTACATTGCAATCAAACACACAGGCCTGACAATTCATAGAGAACATTCAAAACAATCGATGATTACGCATCTCAACGATTCACATGTCAGAGCCAATATTTACTTCACAACTAAAGAATAAAGAAAAATAGATCGACGCTGCTGACAACAAAGGGCGTCCCATTCGAAAATATCAAACGCATCTCTTCTTGCTAACATCAATGAGCAAAATTTTACAAGGTTGTCCCATTCCAAAATGTCAAATACTTGTTGTTTTGCGTACATCAATGAGCAAACTTTGACAAGGTTTTCCCATTCCAAAATATCAAATGCCTATGATTGTGGAATGGACAGGGTTTGCCATAAGTTCGGACATTGACATGGCACCTCGTGCTAAATAAACCAGCTGTTCTTTTTGTGCAGTTCCACCAAAATCAACCAAATTTGCGCGTAGCTTGTATGACTTCGCCCTTGTATGTTGCAACTCCTTGAACTTATCAGCACCTCCTTTCTTGTGGTGGAAATGAATGATTCGATGTATTCATGAGCATTTTGTGCAGTTCCGATTATCAAGCTGAGCACCCCTATTTGCACAAATACAAAAAAGTGATTAGTATAAAGCAAACTGTACTATGAATTGACAGTTTAAACAGGCACCTACATGGTCCATGTAGAGCACACTTTAAAAATGGAACTCACCGGAAAGAATCCTAGAACAACATTGTACTTGCGCATCACAGCAACAAAATGGAGATCTGTCAGTCCTTCTGAGCTGAAGTTAGTTTGGTCTTGTGGGGAGTAATATAACCATCCTTCAACTGCTCCTTCTGATGAGAAGATAGACAGTGCTTCTTCATCCTGGCATAATCGGAACTAGTCACTTCACGTACTCCATATTCTTCTTCAGAGGAGGATGATCCTATTGTGCAAAGACAAGAGGACAACTAAATGCTAGCATCCCTATTTGCTCGGAAAAAAGGAAAGGAAATATTTAAAACATCACAGATGGAGCACTTCTCAAGAACAATACCACTTTCTCATGACAGTATCTAAGTAGTAGCACAACACCAATAGAGATGACAAAGCTCAATCATATGGATGAAATCCGTGGGTGAGTACCAATCTTTGTCAGGAGGCTTATTGTGTAGAGCATACAGATCAAGCACTTCTCCGGAACCATTTGTTGCTATCTACTGTGGTCGCCATGCTTATTATATACTCCTTGATTAGTTTAATGTTTCCAACATTTTCTTGTGCAATTCCACTAAAATATATGGTATCTTCAAAGAAGATCCCTATTTACACAAGTAGAGATAATTACATATTACATTAAGAGTGGCATCAAATCAGTGGCAAAACAATTGCTCATTCCAGCCATAGCAATAAATTAAGATGCAAAACTATATCATTACTTGTGTCATCATAGTTCGAGTGCTTCATTATAGCATTGGGAGTTGATTTTTGTTTTTCTTCCGCTTGTTCTTCCCCTTCATCACTTGGTTCAATAACAGACAATCTTCGCCTTCAATGTAAGATTTGGCATGTCAATTAGGGAGCACAAGTATAGCACTAAACAATGACATTAATTTTCTGATGAAAGTGGCAAAATACAGGCCAACAGTTGTGAAATATCCTTATCTTACCTCAATGGGATATTATGGTGCACATACAGATTGGAAGTCTTGTCTCCATTTGTGCAGTTCACTGAAATTAAGCAACATTACCGTACAAGTAGCACAACATATGAAAGCACACTGCACAATCATGTGAAAGAAGGGTACTACTGACCTATCATGACGAGGAATTCAAACAACTCACAAGAAGAAGATCCAAACCAAATTTGCCAACACGGATAGGAAGTAAGATATCCTCTTGTGCAGTTCCACTAAGATTAAGCAATCAAGCAACGTTGTCGGTGTGACATTTTGGTTGAACTGCACAAAACACTCTTAAAACAAAAGTGTTTTGTGCAGTGCAACAAAAGGTCACAATAGCAACAAGGTGAAGTAGATAACCATGTTTACACAGAGGTGCAAAAGAAACAACTAGTGGTCAATAACGTTGGATGACACAGAAGCCAACAAAAAGAAGCATCTAACTTATCTAAATGGGAAAGAAAGCAAGACAGTAGCATTTCTCAAACGGTGGCATTGATTAATATTAATAGAGAGATTATATTAACAATAAATTCGTTAAACATGTAATTTGCTTTTAACTGTGGCATTGCGTCAATTTTCCAGCGACATTATTAGAGGGTGTTTGTTTACAGGGACATTTTGGTGTAGGGACTAAACAAACTCCGTGTCAGTCCCATCTAAACCAAACAGGAGGGACTTTTAGGGACTAAAAGTGGATATTTGGGACTAAAGAAAGAAGACCCCGGGGAAGAGTCTTTTTGGGACTTTTTCCAACAGTTGCCCCTGCCCCGCGTTGCACCTTGTCTCTATTAGTTCATCACTAGGGGTAACATGGTCTTTTTGCATGTCATTTAATAACCTCTAGTCCATGTTTAGTCCCTGGACCAAGCAGGTAGGGACTAGGGAGTTTTTAGCCAAACAGGGCCTTAGATTAACAACAGCTAAAGAGTTGCACGGGATAGTGGATGCACCAACACCATGTGCATTTACCGATGTATGAAGGGGTGATGCACAGTCTGTTGCAACAAAGAACAAACAACCAAGGAGCATATTTGTGTTGGTCCCAGTTTTGTTATCTTTAGACACATTTCCCTATGTGAGCGCGACAAATCTAGTCCTGCTCAAACTCTATAGCCTTGTCCCCCAAAACAAAAGATCAGTTTGTTACAGATGTGCGTACTGCATTTTTCATTGTTTTCCCTTTTCGACCAACATAGGTGCTGGATAGCCAGTCTGTACTAGTACTTTCCCCCTTCCTTTCCTCTTTGAACCACGTCCTAGATTCATGCTATACAACATTCCCCACTACTTTCCCCCCCCCCATTCCTTTCCTCTTTGAACCACGTCTTAGATTCATGCTATACAACTTACCCCACTACTTTCCCCCCTTCCTTTCCTTTTTGAACCACGTCCTAGATTCATGCTATACAAATTTCCCCACTACTTTCCCCCATTCCTTTCCTCTTTGAACCGCGTCCTAGATTCATGTTATACAACTTTTTGCACTACTTTCCTGTTTGATCCAACACCTAGATTCGAGTGCAGAAGCGGAAAAGGCCCACATGCAGCTAAAGCAATGCATGTGGAATAAGTAAATTATACCTTAAGGTTCTTAGGGTGTGGTTTGGTGGGCGACTGAAGGCCGTTCAGCCCACTCTATGTACGGCGGCGAAGAAGAAGGGGTCGGAGGCCCTCCCGCGTTGCCGCTGGGTGAAAGAGAACAATTGCGCCGGTAGTGGATTCCCTCCCTCACCAACAGCGACAACGTTAAGCCTCCTTCCCTTCCCGGCTGATGGATCCTGTCGGCTCTTTGACCAGCAGTGAGGGGAGAGAAAGAGGCCAACAAAGTCATGTTTAGATCTGGAGAGGGTGAAAGAGTGTGAAGAGAGCAACTACAAGCGCTGATGCTCCATCGTGTATATATATACTGGAGAGAGAGTGTGAAGAGTGCAAACCCTAGAAAACAAGCGCTGAGGCTGCAGCGTATACGTGATGAGGTGATTGTATGGTCACTACGAGATCGTATAGCTCTGTATCCATCCATTTTGACCAGTCAAAGAATCCTCCTGGCACCGCCCCAGATCACTTTTTCTCTCTCTGTCATGCAGGGCCTACCTATCATTGGGTGGAAGAAAGATGTCGAACAAAAAAAATTATGCTCAGGTGTAGTTATCGAACCCGAGACCTCAAGTTTGATGAGCGAATAGGCTAACCAGCAACACCACCCTCCCGTTATGTTCAACGAGAGGAAAATAACCTTTTATACATTCCTGCATTTGTGTGACAAGCATGCCGTGTTTTTTTTGCGTGGGAGTCATTGGGATTTAAATCATAATCGTGTCATGTGGCTTTGGTGGTAAGACTATCCACAGTGGGAGTAACATAGGTGGTAACATCAGACATCTTTAGGCAAAATAGATATGTGGCGAGTACTTAATGAGGAAAGAGAGGCATGTGGTAACATATCTAGATACTGTAACATCACACATACCAATACAAAATGAGTCTACAATCTAATAAATAAAGTGTTGCATGATACCATGATACGTCTCCAACGTATCTATAATTTTTTATGTATTCATGCCATGTTTATACTATTTCTACATGCTTTTGGTATGATTTGGTTAGAACTAACCTGGACTGACATTTTCACCAGCACTACCGTGGTGTTGTTTTTGTGTAGAAATAAAAGTTCTCAGAATGCGCTGAAAATCAACGGAGATTTTTTCTGGAAAATATAAAAAATACTGGAATAAAGAGTTATCGAAAAGGAGGCTCGTGGGGCCCACGAGGGTGGAGGGCGCACCCACCACCCTGGGCCGCGCCCCCTGCCTCGTGGACACCCTGTGGGTCCTCCTGACTTGTTCTCGATGCCAAACCATCCTATAAATACCCAAACCTCCAGAAAGAAACCTAGATCGGGAGTTCCACCGCCGCAAGCCTCTGTAGCCACCAAAAACCTCTCAGGAGCCCATTCCGGCACCCTGCCGGAGGGGGAACCCATCACCGGTGGCCATCTTCATCATCCCGGCGCTCTCCATGACGAGGAGGGAGTATTTCACCCTCGGGGCCGAGGGTATGTACCAGTAGCTATGTGTTTGATCGCTCTCTCTCTCTCTCGTGTTCTTGATTTCGCACGATCTTGATGTACCACGAGCTTTGCTATTATAGTTGGATCTTATGATGTTTCTCCCCCTCTACTCTCTTGTAATGGATTGAGTTTTCCCTTTGAAGTTATCTTATCGGATTGAGTCTTTAAGGATTTGAGAACACTTGATGTATGTCTTGCATGTGCTTATCTGTGGTGACAATGGGATATTCACGTGATCTACTTGATGTATGTTTTGGTGATCAACTTGCGGGTTCAGTGACCTTGTGAACTTATGCATAGGGGTTGGCACACGTTTTCGTCTTGACTCTCCGTTAGAAACTTTGGGGCACTCTTTGAAGTTCTTTGTGTTGGTTGAATAGATGAATCTGAGATTGTGTGATGCATATCGTATAATCATACCCACGGATACTTGAGGTGACATTGGAGTATCTAGGTGACAACAGGGTTTTGGTTGATTTGTGTCTTAAGGTGTTATTCTAGTACGAACTCTAGGATATATCGAACGGAAAGAATAGCTTCATGTTATTTTACTATGGACTCTTGAATAGATTGATCAGAAAGAATAACTTTGAGGTGGTTTTGTACCCTACAATAATCTCTTTGTTTGTTCTCTGCTATTAGTGACTTTGGAGTGACTCTTTGTTGCATGTTGAGGGATAGTTATATGATCCAGTTATGTTACTATTGTTGAGAGAACTTGCACTAGTGAAAGTATGAACCCTAGGCCTTGTTTCCTAGCATTGCAATACTATTTACGCTCACTTTTACCACTTGTTACCTTGATGTTTTTATACTTTCAGATTACAAATACTCATATCTACCATCCATATTGCACTTGTATCACCATCTCTTCGCCGAACTAGTGCACCTACACAATTTACCATTGTATTGGGTGTGTTGGGGACACAAGAGACTCTTTGTTATTTGGTTGCAGGGTTGTTTGAGAGAGACCATCTTCATCCTACACCTCCCACGGATTGATAAACCTTAGGTCATCCACTTGAGGGAAATTTGGTACTGTCTTACAAACCTCTGCACTTGGAGGCCCAACAACGTCTATAAGAAGAAGGTTGTGTAGTAGACATCAAACTCTTTTCTGGCGCCGTTGCCGGGGAGGTGAGTGCTTGAAGGTATATCTTTAGATCTTGCAATCGAATCTTTTAGTTTCTTGTTTTATCACTAGTTTAGTCTATAAAATAAAACTAAAAAAATGGAATTGAGGGTGCCTCATATGCTTCATCTTTTTAATGTATTCCATGAAAATAAGGATTCTGATAATTGTGTTCATTTGCTAGAGGAAGAATGCATTAAAATGTTTGGCACTAGGTATTTGAATGATGAGCATGATTGCAATTTTGTTAGTATGAATTCCTTGAATATCCATAGTACTAATGATGCTTGCACTAGTCATGATGAAAATGTCTCTTATAAGCATGTCAATTTTTGTGGTCTGCATAGAGTTTGCAAGTACACACCAAATAGGGAAGATAGATTTTGCAAGAGGCATAAGTATTTAGAAACCAAATGGTTGCAAGAAAGGCTAGATGTTTGTGCTGAAAATTAAAATTTTCTTAGTCATCCTTGTGAACTTTGCAATGAACATGGTCATTTAAATATCCAATGCAAATTGTTTCATGATCGTATCGTGTACAAAAATTGTGATGACTTGATTTCCCTTGCACATCATAATGAACTTAGTTTGCTTTTGGGTTATGAAGAAATGAAACGTATAACTAAGGATATGCTAGAACTTGTCCTTGATAAAGTTCTTGATTTTGATCTAGAAGAAATTTTTATGTATTATGTGATGAATTGCCTTAAAAATCCTTATATTGCCAATTACATAAAGAAAAGAAAATGAATAGAAGATGAAGAGAATACTAATGAAAGGGAAGAGACTTCCCAATATCCTCCTATTATTTCTTATGATGAATCAGGTAATGAGGAGGAGCTTTCTATTCAACCAATCTCATTAATAAGGAGCTCAAAAAAGAGGGTTAAACCCACACATGATGTGAAGAAGAAAAAGAAAAGATGGAGAACCAAAAGTAGAAAGGTATCCCTCCCAAATGATGTTGCTCCTATTACTCGTTGTGATGATGATAATTGCTATATTATTGGTGATATCCATACTATTAATGATGAGAGTGATTATGCTTATGATATGAAAAGACCCAAGCTTGGGGATGCTATCTTTCATGAGAATGACATGTTTGAGAATATATTTGCTGCAATTAATGTTTGTCCCAAGCTTGGGGATGCTATGTTTAATGTAGATGATATTTTTAGCCTCCCAAGTTTTCATGAGCAAATTTATTATGATGATAGCATGCCTCCTATTTATGATGATTATTGTGATGACACTATGCTATAAAAAGTAGTAATGATTATATTTATATAATTTGTCATGATTATAATTACCCTTTTTCTGAACATTACTCTTTTAATGTGGAAACAATTTATAGTATTCGAGTTTCTTATGATACTCCCACTATTCCAAATGAGAAGAATTCTGCTTATGTGGAGAGTAGTAAATTTTCTATGCATGTAGATCATGAAAAGAATACTTTATGTGATGGCTATATTGTTGAATTAAGTCATGATGCTACTGAAAATTATTATGAGGGAGGAACATATGCTTGTAGGAATTGCAATAATATCAAGTTTCCTCTCTACGTGCTTAAAGTTTTGAAATTATGCTTGTTTTGCCTTCCTATGCTAGTTGATTATTGTTCCCATAAGTTGTTTGCTCAAAAAATCCCTATGCATAGTAAGTGGGTTAGACTTAAATTTACTAGTTATATTCTTCACGATGCTCTGCTTATGTTTCAATTCTTATCTTTTGTGTGAGCATCATTGAAATCATCATGCCTAGCTAGGGGCGTTAAACGTTAGCGCTTGTTGGGAGGCAACCCAATTTTATTTTTTGTTCCTTGCTTTTTGTTCCTGTTTAGAAATAAATAATTCATCTAGCCTCTGTTTGGGTGTTTTTTTATGTTTTAATTAGTGTTTTTTCCAAGTAGAACCTTTGGGAAGACTTGGGTGAAGTCTTTGTGATCTTGCTGTAAAAAACAGAAACTTTTGCGCTCATGAGATTTGCTGCCATGTTTTACTGGAGAGTGATTTTAGGTTGATTCTTTTTGCAGATGATTAATAGAAAAATTCCTAAGGTCCACCAAATTATTTAAGAATTTTTGGATTTCCATAAGTATACGTTTGATACAGATTACTACAGACTGTTCTGTTTTTGACAGATTCTGTTTTCTATGTGTTGTTTGCTTATTTTGATGAATCTATGAGTAGTATCGGAGGGTATGAACCATAGAGAAGTTGGAATACAGTAGGTATTACACCAATATGAATTTATAATGAGTTCACAACAGTACCTAAGTGGTGGTTTTATTTTCTTATACTAACGGAGCTTACGAGTTTTCTGTTGAGTTTTGTGTTGTGAAGTTTTCAAGTTTTGGGTAAAGATTCGATGGACTATGGAATAAGGAGTGGCAAGAGCCTAAGATTGGTGATGCCCCACGAACCCCAAGGTAATATTCAAGGACAACCAAGAGCCTAAGCTTGGGTATGCCCCGGAAGGCATCCCCTCTTTCATCTTCGTTCATCGGTAACTTTACTTGGAGCTATATTTTTATTCACCACATGATATGTGTTTTGCTTGGAGCGTCATTTTATTTTGTTTTGCTTGCTGTTTGAATAATATACCAAGATCTTAAATTATTAAATGTTAGAGAGTCTTCACATAGTTGCATTATTATTCGACTACTCATTGATCTTCACTTATATCTTTCGGAGTAGTTTGTCATTTGCTCTAGTGCTTCACTTGTATCTTTTTAGAGAATGGCGGTGGTTTTATTTTGAAGAAATAGATGAACTCTCATGCTTCACTTATATTATTTTGAGAGTCTTTTAGAAAAGCATGGTAATTGCTTTGGTTAAAATTTTAGTCCTATTATGCTGAGCATCCAAGATAGGTATAATAAAAACTATCATACAAAGTGCATTGAATACTATGAGAAGTTTGATACTTGATGATTGTTTTGAGATATGAGGATGGTAATATTAGAGTCATGCTAATTGAGTAGTTGTGAATTTTATTAATACTTGTGTTAAAAGTTTGTGATTCCCGTAGCATGCACGTATGGTGAACCATTATGTGATGAAGTTGGAGCATGATTTATTTATTGATTGTCTTATGTGTGGAGGTCGGGATCGCGCGATTGTTAACTTCTACCAACCCTTCCCCTAGGAGCATGCGTGTAGTACTTTGTTTTGATAACTTGTAGATTTTTGCAATAAGTATGTGAGTTCTTCATGACTAATGTTTAGTCCATGGATTATACGCACTCTCACCCTTCCAGCATTGCTAGCCTCTCTTGTGTCGTGCAACTTTCGCCGGTATCATACACCCACCATATACCTTCCTCAAAACAGCCACCATACGTACCTATTATGGCATTCCCATAGCCATTCCGAGATATATTACGATGCAACTTTCCACTGTTCCGTTTATTATGACATGTTCCACCATTGTCATATTGCTTTGCATGATCATGTAGTTGACATCGTATTTGTGTCAAAGCCACCATTCATAATTATTTCATACATGTCACTCTTGATTCATATCCCGGTACACTGCTGGAGGCATCCACATAGAGTCATATTTTATTCTAAGATTCTTGAGTTGTAAGTAGATAAAAGTGTGATGATCTTCATTATTAGAGCATTGTCCCATGTGAGGAAAGGATGATGGAAGCAATGATTCCCTCACAAGTTGGGATGAGTCTCTGGACTTTATGAAAAATAAAAGAGGCCAAAGAAGCCCAAATAAAAAAGAGAGGCCAAAGAAGCCCACACAAAAAAATATGAGAGAAAAAGAGAGAAGGGACAATGTTACTATCCTTTTACCACACATGTGCTTCAAAGTAGCACCATGATATTGATGATAGAGAGTCTCCTATGTTGTCACCTTCATATGCTAGTGGGAATTTTTCATTATAGAACTTGGCTTGTATATTCCAATGATGGGCTTCCTCAAATTGCCCTAGGTCTTCGTGAGCAAGCAAGTTGGATGCACACCCACTTAGTTTCTTTTGATGAGCTTTCATACACTTATAGCTCTAGTGCATCCGTTGCATGGCAATCCCTACTCACTCACATTGATATGTATTAATGGGCATCTCCATAGCCCATTGATACGCCTAGTTGATGTGAGACTATCTTCTCATTTTTGTCTTCTCCACAACCACCATATTCTATTCCACCTATAGTGCTATGTCCACGGCTCACGCTCATGTATTGCGTGAAAGTTGAAAAGGTTTGAGAATACTAAAGTATGAAACAATTGCTTGGCTGAAACCGGGGTTGTGCATGATTTAAATATTTTGTGTGATGAAGATAGAGCATAGCCAGACTATATGATTTTGTAGGGATAACTTTCTTTGGCCATGCTATTTTGAGAAGACATAATTACTTTGTTAGTATGCTTGAAGTATTATTGTTTTCATGTCAATACTAAACTTTTGTTTTAAATCTTTCGGATCTGAACATTCTTGCCACAATAAAGAAGATTACACTGATAAATATGTTAGGTAGCATTCCACATCAAAAATTATGTTTTTATCATTTACCTACTCGAGGACGAGCAGGAATTAAGCTTGGGGATGCTTGATACGTCTCCAAAGTATCTATAATTTTTTATGTATTCATGACATGTTTATAATATTTCTACATGCTTTTGGTATGATTTGGTTAGAATTAACCCGGACTGACGCTATTTTTAGCAGAACTACTGTGGTGGTGTTTTTGTGCAGAAATAAAAGTTCTTGGAATGCGCTGAAAATCAACAGAGATTTTTTCTGGAAAATATAAAAAATACTGGAATAAAGAGTTACCGAAGAGGAGGCTCGTGGGGCACACGAGGGTGGAGGGCGCGCCCACCCCCTGGGGCGCGCCCCCTGCCTCGTGGACACCCCATGGGTCCTCCTGACTTGTTCTCGACGTAAAACCCTCCTATAAATACCCAAACCTCCAGAAAGAAACCTAGATCGGGAGTTCCACTGCCGCAAGCCTCTGTAGCCACCAAAACCCTTTCAGGAGCCCATTCCGGCACCCTGCCGGAGGGGGAACCCATCACCGGTGGCCATCTTCATCATCCCGGCGCTCTCCATGACGAGGAGGGAGTAGTTCACCCTCGAGGCCGAGGGTATGTACCAGTAGCTATGTGTTTGATCTCTCTCTCTCTCTCTCTCTCTCTCTCTCGTGTTCTTGATTCGGCACGATCTTGATGTACCGCGAGCTTTGCTATTATAGTTGGATCTTATGATGTTTGTCCCCCTCTATTCTCTTGTAATGGATTGAGTTTTCCCTTTGAAGTTATCTTATCGGATTGAGTCTTTAAGGATTTGAGAACACTTGATGTATGTCCTGCATGTGCTTATCTATGGTGACAATGGGATATTCACGTGATCTACTTGATGTATGTTTTGGTGATCAACTTGCGGGTTCAGTGACCTTGTGAACTTATGCATAGGGGTTGGCACACGTTTTCGTCTTGACTCTCCGTTAGAAACTTTGGGGCACTCTTTGAAGTTCTTTGTGTTGGTTGAATAGATGAATATGAGATTGTGTGATGCATATCGTATAATCATACCCACGGATACTTGAGGTGACATTGGAGTATCTAGGTGACATTAGGGTTTTGGTTGATTTGTGTCTGAAGGTGTTATTCTAGTACGAACTCTAGGATATATCAAACGGAAAGAATAGCTTCGTGTCATTTTACAATGGACTCTTGAATAGATCGATCAGAAAGGATAACTTTGAGGTGGTTTCGTACCCTACAATAATCTCTTCGTTTGTTCTCCGCTATTAGTGACTTTCGAGTGACTCTTTGTTGCATGTTGAGGGATAGTTATATGATCCAGTTATGTTATTATTGTTGAGAGAACTTGCACTAGTGAAAGTGTGAACCCTAGGCCTTGTTTCCTAGCATTGCAATACCGTTTACGCTCACTTTTACCACTTGTTACCTTGCTGTTTTTATATTTTTAGATTACAAATACTCATATCTACCATCCATATTGCACTTGTATCACCATCTCTTCGCCGAACTAGTGCACCTATACAATTTACCATTGTATTGGGTGTGTTGGGGACACAAGAGACTCTTTGTTATTTGGTTGCAGGGTTGTTTGAGAGAGACCATCTGCATCCTATGCCTCCCACAGATTGATAAACCTTAGGTCATCCACTTGAGGGAAATTTGCTACTGTCTTACAAACCTCTGCACTTGGAGGCTCAACAACTTCTACAAGAAGAAGGTTGTGTAGTAGACATCAAACTCTTTTCTGGCGCCGTTGCCGGGGACGTGAGTACTTGAAGGTATCTCTTTAGATCTTGCAATCGAATCTTTTAGTTTCTTGTTTTATCACTAGTTTAGTCTATAAAATAAAACTAAAAATGGAATTGAGGGTGCCTCATATGCTTCATCTTTTTAATGTCTTCCACGAAAATAAGGATTCCGATAATTTTACTCAATTGCTAGAGGAAGAATGCATTAAAATGTTTGGCACTAAGTATTTGAATAATGAGCATGATTGCAATTTTGTTAGTATGAATTCCTTGAATATCCATAGTACAAATTATGATTGCACTAGTCATGATGAAAATGTCTCTTATAAGCATGTCCATTTTTGTGGTGTGCATAGATTTTGCAAGTACACACCTTAGGTCATCAACTTGAGGGAAATTTGCTACTGTCCTACCAACCTCAGCACTTGGAGGCCCAACAACTTCTACAAGAAGAAGGTTGTGTAGTAGACATCATACCACACAATGTTACTCCCCACTATAGAGGTAGTAACATAGACTAGTAACGTATGCATGTTACTAGTCTAAGTTACTATCCATTGTGACTAGTCTAAGGTATTTTGGCATTTAAAGCAGTGTTGGTAGTACAGAAATAATGCATCCTTAGTCACCTTACCTCTTTCCATGTAGTACGTTGGGTCCCACCACTCAGAGGGTGAAACAAACAAATTAATAAGAAAAAGTAAAAGTGCCAACAGTGTATATTACCTCACACATCTCGCTACTGCTCATGAACACTGTCCAATTGATCCCTCTGTTCGCTCACATACTATTTTAAGTGAATCCTTATTATAACATGCACACAATTTTGGGCACTTGTATTCGAGCCAAGTCAGTGTGCCACCGTATCACGTACTACGGTTGGTCGTAATGGTAGTATCATAGCTAGTATCATGCATGCCAAGTAGGCAATTTTGATGAGGTGTCATAGCATTAAATGAAGAAAGAGAGGGTGGAATATCATATCATGATACCGTATCATAATAAATGATATGCTACTTTGTGTCATGCATGACAATAAATAGAGTACTACATGATACTAAAATATGATACTATGCATTAGGGAGGTAGTATCACACACTAGTATCATATGCGTGATACTAGTATATGATACTCCCCATTACAACTAGCCTACTCCCTCCGTCTATGTGTAATAAGTCACATTAGAAGGTGCAGCGGGACCAAGGTGCAAGAAGGTTGGAGGAGAAGGAGAAACTTGACCGGTCCTTCCTCCAATCAAAGCCCTGATTTCTATCTCTAAATGCAACAATTAATCCCAACAACTAAGAGAAGCCGTTTTAGCTACCATGCAGGGCCACGTATTAACTCGCATGCAAGCCGACTTTGATTTCTTGACTGATCAACGCGTAGTTGCTCTCCATGCATTGGGTTTCCGGGGGAGATAACAAGGCAGAGTAAGGAGGGTTTGGTTACATTGCTTAGGTTGGTCATAGTGGTGAGTAACTTGGACTAGTAACATGCATATGTTACTAGTCTATGTTACTACTACGTGAAGTTTGCCGTCGGAAGCGAGCCGATCTGGCTCTCCTGAGCTAGCAAGGTTTTTCTAGCCCACCCAAGCTAGCTGGCCCACAAAAGCTAACATATTTTAACAGTTCCAAACGCCTAACCTTGCCTGGCTAGGCTATATGCTGTTCTTGCTAAGGATCCAAATGCTCCCTAAGTAACAATGCTCGCTAGCAACGAGCCCAGGAGGGGATTGAGATGCGAAGTTAATGGACGATGCCTAAACATTTTGGGAATATCTGGTTTCCGTAAGATGACTTAACACCTAGACGGAGGGAGTACTACTCCTCAGTCCAGGTTTGATGGAATATTCATCACTCCTTCTCTTCTTGTATGTATTCCATTTGGATCTCACTTCTTATGACTTTGCACTCGCACGATATTCATATTCTATGAACCTATGTGTGCCTGTGTGTGCGTGTGTGTTTAACATCATGTGTGTGTTAGGGAGAGCGACACATCGACCTACTCGTATAGAGAGATGGTGTGTAGTGTATGATTTAGCCGCGAGAGTCAGTGCATCCTCTCGTTTCCGGGCGTCCGGTTGGGGCAGGTGGACAACTGCCACGCCTGCTCCTGACCAGCCTAGCCCACCCAAAGCCCCTCCATCGCCTGCGCGCACTTCCCGCCCTAAACGGTCAGTGCCGCTCCAAAGAATCGGTGCCGCATTCATGCCCGGGCAGAGCAGACGCGACCTCTCATTGGCACCTGCGTTGAAGGGAGAAGTGGAATCAAGAGTGATGGTTGCTTCATCTGTCCAACTTACTACTGGGTCTATGTGATTTGACGGCTCATTGGTCATTATTACTGAGGTGGTGGACTGCTGGATGTCCCACGCTTTCGGCGAAAGGAGGTACTACTAGATTACAATTTTTCTCCATTCTTATAGCAGAGGAGTGTGAGAGCAGTGAAAACACACAGGCTCAGTGATCACATGGCCCACCTCACACTAACACCATATTTTGTGGACACCGTGCGACACCTAACTCTTTACATAGTACTAGTATAGTACGTATTGTAATTTATCAGCGAGATAAATTTGTACAATGCTATGAAGTTTCCAGCTTCCGTTTCATGTATCTTGCATCCAAGGTTGCCCGTTGCAACATTTCATCAAATACAAAGGAGACTAACATGCATGCTATTGCATCTCAATGATTGACAGATCATAGCCAATATGTACTTCCTCCGTTCCAAAATAAGTGTTTCAACTTTATGCAAACTTTAGTACAGAGTTGTACTACTACTAAAGTTGACACTTATTTTGGAACAAAGACAGCTAAAGTGTCACATCCCTAGCTTCTGGTAATGCTCTAGGCTAGCTCATGTGTGCATCATGTTTAAATTCTGAAAATTTGAACTGAGGGAATTTTGGAAGCCTCAAAAACTTAAATAAAAGAGGGGCAAAAACCCTAGAAATCTCATTCATTGCTTCAAAATGCTCTTTTTAAATGTTTGATAATTTTTGGTAAGGGTCCTGGTCCCAACCAAAATATTGAACATTTTTAAGGATTTATTTTTGGGATTTTGGATTTAATTCATTAGCTATTTGAATTTGAATTATATTCATATAATTAGAATATAATTTCAAATACCCCCTGAAATATTTTATAAGCTTTTGGAAAAGTCCATCTAGCAATATAAAATATTCAGAGGAGCTTTGGCATTGTTTGAATTATTATTTTTAATTCAAAATAGTGGCAAAAGAATTAAATAAAAGAAAAACAGAACTGAAATAGAAATAAAACAGAGCAGAAGAGTTACCTGGCCTTACCGTGCAGCCCACCAGAGCCTGGCCCAGCTCCATCTGGCCGGCCCAGCCGGCCCAGCCCACCTCCCTCCCTTGTCCTCTTCCTCCTCTGCCAGGAGGACGAACATAGGCGAGGCGTGGCGCGCGCCGACGCTGCCTCGGCCACCTCCTGCTTACCTGCTCGCCGCTGGAGGCACCCGAGGGAGCCACGCACTTCCCCCCTCGTTCCCCACGACCTCTCTCACTCTCCCGTAGCTCTCCCTCGCTCCTCCCTTCCCTCTGCTCTCTCTCCCTCACGCGACCGAATGGAGGCCGTCGCCGTCGACCAGCGCTCGCGCGGCCACAGCCACCGTCTCGTCTCCCCGACGCCTCCCAGAGCTCCACCGGTCCTCCCTCATCCTCCTCGTCGTCTCACGCGACCAGAAGAGCCCCGGAACGCTGCCCCCGACGTTTTCCCCCTCGCCGGCCGCCGAGGATCTTCTCCGTCGATTCGGCCACTCCGGCGCGCCCCCGAGCCCACTAACCCTCCCTGCAGCTCCGCGGTGAGCCCTCGACCCGATTCCCCCTCTCCCCGTGCCCCACCTCCCTCTCTAGCTAGCCCCACCACCTTGCCCGAGAATCCCTCGCCGCCGGCCATGGCGCCGTCGCGGCCACACCCGTCACCGCTTGCTTATGAGACCGCCAACGCGCTCAGCGCATCCGAAGGAGCTCAAATCACCCAACTGCTGCTCCTCCCGTGCTCTGTGGCATAGTTCCCGTCGATAGCCGAACTCCGGCGGCCGCAAAAGAGCTCGTGGCCGTCTACTCCGGCCACCCCCGGCCCGGCTACTGCCACCAGCCGACGCGCTGCAACACCAGCTACCCGTAGAGATCAACCGCGGCTCAAACCGCTGTCTGTACGCGAAACCCGAGCAACTCCGGTGTGTTGCCGCCCCGGGTTTGGTCGCCGCCGGCTGAACTCCGGTGACGCCGACGTGGCGCACTTACTTAGTCACTAATGACCCTGCTAACAGCCCTATCTCTCACTGACATATGGGCCCCACGCCCTTAACTAACCACGGTTAACCCCTGTTTAGTTTAAGTTAACCACAGTGGCCCCACGCGTCGGAGTTGACCTAGCTGATGTGGCCGTTGACCGGTCCCACCTGTCAGTGAGTGAAACAGCCCTGTGTCACTGACGTGTGGCCCCCACACGTCAGGTTTGACCAGCAGCAGCGTCTGCTGACCTGCTGACGTCACGGTGACGCACTGCTGACGTAGTAATGTTTCTGGAATTTAAATAATTCTTAAATGATTTATTAATTCCAGAAAATGCCTAAAACTTCTAAAATTCATAGAAATTCAACCGTAACTCCAAATTAAATAAATTATATATGAAAAATTATCAGAAAAATTCAAGGAATCCATCTGTACCATTTTCATGCATGTTAGAACAACTTATCACTACTGTTTAGGGCAAATGAATTAAATGACATTTAATTAATCACATATGGAGTTTGAATTTGAATTTTGGATTCAAACCAACTTCATTTAATCTGGTTTTAGTTGCATTAGCTCAAAACACATTCATTTTGCCATGTCATGATCATGCATCATATTGTGCATTGCATTGATTGTGTTCCCTTCTGTGTTGCCGGTATTTGTCCCCTCTCGATAGACGTGATACCGATGATGTGATCGTTGACACTGATGAAGACTCAATGTTATCTTCAGAAGTGCCAGGCAAGCAAAACCCCCTTGTTCATTCTGATACAATCCCACTCTCTCGCTCCTGCTCTCTTTTACTGCATTAGGACAACATCGATTCATCTGTTACTTGCTGCGGTAGCTGAACCCTTTATCCTCTGCATGACCTGTCATTCCATAGTAATTAGATGAAACCCACTAGCATGAGTAGGAGTTGTTTGAGCCCTGTTGTGCCTACTCATTCATGGTTGTTTGTCATGCCTGCTACTGCCTAGAGTTAAGTCAGGTCTGATTCATCGGGGATGAATCAGAGGCGTGTGAACATGTCCTACTGTGTGTGAGCTAAGTGTGTGAACATGTTTTGGTAAAGGTAGCGGTGAGAGGCCATGTAGGAGTACATGGTGGGTTGTCTCATTGAAGCCGTCCTCAGGAACTGAGTTCTGTGTTTGTGATCCATGATTCAGCTACTACCACGCATTGGGCCCGAAACCAATGGACCCTCTCGGCTTCTTGATCACCCTTGTCCTCTGTCCAGGAGTTGCAAGTAGTTTCTGGTGTTTGTAGTATGCTGGAGGCCGTGGGCAGCGCTGACCGTAGGGGTGGGCTGTGATGCGGTAGGCACGTGGCCAGGTATACCGGGCGCCCGTTTGGTGTCACGGAACCCTGTTCACATCGTTTGGGGCTGTGAGCGAAACTCCGACCGGATCTCCTCATGGATGGAACCCGAATAGGCGATAAACCTGGACTAGAGACTTGAGTGTTTAGGCAGGCCGTGGCCGACACCCACGTTGGGCTTCCGCTTGAAGGTTGCCGAGTACATGTCGTGTAAACGGCGGTAAGTGGTGAGAGCGTGTGTGAAGAAGTACACCCCTGCAGGGTTAATATGATCTATTCGAATAGCCGTGTCCGCGGAAAAGGACTTCTGGGTTGCTTATATCAGTTCATAGACAAGTGAAAGTGGATACTCTAAAATACGCAAGATAAGCGTGAGTGTTATGGATGGCGTTCTCGTAGGGAGACGGGAGCGGATCCATAGTGGTGTATTGATATGGTGAATATGTGGACTCGTGTGTGCCACCTCAAAAGTGTTACTTGCAGTCGTAGTTTAGGATAGCCACCGAGTCAAAGCTGGCTTGCTGCAGATAAACCCCACCACCCCTTTGTTGATAATGATGCATATGTAGATAGTTCTGATGTAAGTCTTGCTGGGTACATTTGTACTCACGTTTGCCTATTTTATGTTTTTTGCAGAGAGACTTCGGTCTCGCTAGTAGTTTCACGTGGACTTCGACGTTTAGCTTGATACCTCGGCTACGATCTTGTGCCCTCGGCAGGATCTGATAGATAGTCAGGCTTCTCAGCCTTTTTCATTTATAGATGTCTGTACTCAGACATGATAGCTTCCGCTTGTGCTTTGACTTGTATGCTCTGAGTGTTGGGTCATGAGACCCATGTTTGTAATATCTCGCTCCTCGGAGCCTATTGAATAGATTACTTGAGTCATAGAGTCATGTTGTGATGCCATGTTGTATTTGCACATATCGAGCATATTGTGTGTATGTTATTGAAATGCTTGGTATGTGTGGGATCTGACCATCTAGTTGTTTATCTTTAGTAGCCTCTCTTACGGGGAAATGTCTCCTAGTGTTTCCACCGAGCCATGGTAGCTTGCTACTGCTCCGGAACACTTAGGCTGGCCGGCATGTGTCCTTCTTCGTTCCTGTGTCTGTCCCTTCGGGGAAATGTCACGCGGTGAATACCGGAGTCCTGTTAGCCCGCTACAGCCCGGTTCACCGGAGTCCTGCTAGCCTAGTGCTACAGCCTGGATTCACTCGCTGATGACCGACACGTTCGATGCTGGGTCATGGATGCCTGTCCCTGTAAGTCTGTGCCGCTTTGGGTTTACGACTAGCCATGTCAGCCCGGGCTCCTTATCATATGGATGCTAGCGACACTGTCATATACGTGTGCCAAAAGGCGCAAACGGTCCCGGGCAAAGGTAAGGCGACACCCGTGGGAATACCGTGCGTGAGGCCGCAAAGTGATATGAGGTGTTACACGCTAGATCGATGTGGCATTGAGTCGGGGTCCTGACATAAAGAAAAAACGATCCATGGAGTCCCTAGCCCTTGAACCGTAAACCCTAACCAGGCTTTAATTTGCTGGCAATGTTGGAGCTTCCGAAGAAATGAAGTTTGCAACCTTTTGACCATCAGATCATTTTGTGCAGTTTCACCAAAATCGAGATGAGCATCCCTGTGGCAAAGAAATTGAAGAAGCGTGATTAGAATAAAATTACTGGGACTAGTTGATGAGACATAAACTCATCACAAATATAGTATGTAGAATCCAGTAGAGGTATGTGCGGGGCAAAGAAGTAGAGAAATATCCACATGGAGTGATGTGGGCAGCTGGAGCAGTGGTGCAAGTCGGATGTAAAGGGAGTTGTACCTGAGGGATGTCGGGATGTAGCTCAACCTAGAGGAGGGTGGCGGGAGGCGGCAACTGCCCACGTCGCGATAGTGAGCAAGGGACGAAGGCAACCTCACCGGCTTTGTGAGAGAGAATAGCGGGGACCCCTGATCGGGACATGCCGACAGTGGGTTTTCGCCGTCGGTGACGGCGACTGCATCTACACTAAGCATCCACCCCTTCCCCCGGCGGACGTGATCCGCCGGGATGTTAGAGATGTGGCCACAGTCGTTTTGTGCGAGAGAGTGTGAAGAGAGGAACCCCAGCAAGTAACCGTATAGGCTCGTCCTGCCTATGTATATAGTGGAGCAGTTTCCTTTTCTCTCCATATGAACCTATTTATATTGTGTACGTGCCACTGAAGAAAAAAACTTTATTTATAAATGATGCGGCACCTACTACTCGTTCTCCTATAAACCTTACGCTTGGCATCTCCAAAATATTAACCTTGCGATCGGCTCTTCGCCTCTTCGGGAAGTCGAGCAATAATGGTACTGCAGTATATATCGTTCTGGCTATATGAGACCGAATGAATTGATGCATGTCCACCACGTGGGCGAGGGTCGAGGGGCAAGGGAGAGTGCATACTATTACGTCTGTTTCAATATGGACTACATATGGAGCAAAATGAGTGAATCTACACTCTAAAATATGTCTATATACATCAATATTTGGAATATGTACTAGTAGTTCATATTGAAATCTACTAAAGGACGTATATTCCAAACAATATGATAATCTCTCTAACCAAGGTAGGGACGAGGAGTAAACGAAGGGAGTAGTAAAAATTTCTCCTCGTCCTGCGAGCCACCGCACGCGTAGGCGAGGGAGCAGGCGTAAGGCATACTAGTAAGCAAGCTTCACCTCATCCTGCGAGCCACCACGCCCATGGGCGGGGGAGACGGCGTACTAAGCAAGCTTCTCCTCGTTCTGCGAGTTGACGGGACACATCAAAAGTACTCCAGTGTATAGAGCATTGCCTATAAGGTAGGCCCCACATGGGTTGCCTCTTTTTTAACATAACGTGTCAAGTCGCAATTTATTTGTTCACCCGTGGTAGACGATCCTCCATCAAGTGGACAAACAGTACACGTGTCAAATTACCACGTGGGCTGCCTTTTCGTATAGAAATGAGCTCCACCGTGTACCCGCGCGGGTGTGGTTGGGAAAGAGATGGGAGTATGTGCACCATGCGTGTACCTCTTCTCTTCGTGCACGTCCCCCACCTACGTGGGTGTGTGAGAGAGAGATACAAACCTAGTCAGATGGCGTGTGCGTTCATGCGTGTTTTTTTGTTTGGGAGGGTGTGATTTCGTGAACGTATTTGTGGGAATATGTGTCGATGGCATCTCAAACAAAATTTTGTATGCAATGTGTGTGAAATGGAGGCTTATCCATATCATATATAGAGGGCTGGGAAACCACGAGAAGATAGGGAGGGGTCATAGATATCGATAGAGTCGAAGAGAGGATCAAGTGGGTGGGTGTGAGATCGATGAAGAGAGCCATCAAAATTGTGTGTGTGCAAGTCAAAGATATAGGGCGACTGACCTACCGAAACGTCAAAGGGCACATGTCAAGTTTGTGTGTGGCAGGGAGACATGACTAGAGTGCTCGATGTATCGTTGTGTGTGGGGGGGGAGGGGGAGGCACAGGCCTAACTACAGAGGTAGAACGACTCATATATGTGTTGAGAAGGAGTGACCCAGCTATGTCTTGAGGGAGATCGATCGACATCCATACATAACTGAAGGATGGGAAATAGGATGGGACAGAGAGAGAGAGAGAGAGGAGAGATAGAGGGAGGGAGAGGGGTAGAGTGTTGGATGGGTGATGGAGTTGCTTCTCGAAGATGGTGGGAGAGGCCTACTAGACAAACTGAGAGTAGAAGTGCAATATTATCAATAAGAGTAGGGATGTGTTTCTGTGTGTGCCTGTGCATGATAGATCTATCGGGACGCATGCATGGATGATGAAGGGGAACCATGTGTTTGGTAAGAAAACCTAACTAGATCGGTAGATCAATTGTTGTTTGTCGGAGGAAGGAAGAGACATAACTAATGAGGTAGATTGATCGACGCGTGGGGAAAATGAGTTATAAGGACCTAGCCAGCTATATGTATAGCGGGAGATCGGTCGGTGTACATCCATTTGTTAAAGGCAAATAAGGCCACGAGAAGGATAGACAGAGAGAATGGAGCTAGGAGGTGGTGCGAGAGGCCGAGCTACTAGCTAGATAGGGGGTGGAGTGTGCGGTTGTGAGATCGATGAAAAGAGGGGCGAGAGTTTACACGTGTGTGGGACTGTATGAGAGACACGAAGCATGGACACAGAAAGGAGGAGATGGAAGGTGCGTGTGTATGTTGTAGGCAGACATCGCTGGAGAGGTTTATCGATTAGTGTGTGTTGGAAAGGAGTTGTGGAGACTGTGGGAGAACGATCTAAAGAAAAATAAAATGAATGTGCGTGATGCATAGAATGTTGAGGGAGGGGGAGGGCGAGCAGGGCGTGTGCATGCACGAGAGAAAGTTAGTGCTAGCTACAAAGGTTAGAGGATTGTGTGGGTGTAAGAGACTAACAAAGATCATAATTTGATATGAAAGTGGATTCATATATTTGAATAGGAGATCATAGTGTTATAAACATATGCATGCATGAATATAGCGGTGATACACGTGCTGTGGTTTTGCACATGTTATACCATAATGTGATAATACATGGCATTTGCAATTCACAGCTAAATGTCGAACAATCTAAACCATACTATACATCGAACAATCTCACATTTTATTTGAATTTGTGATAATGTGTGGAGTTTGCAGCTTACAACTAAATACCGAACAATCTAAACAATACTATATATCGAACAATCTCACATTCTATTCGAATTTGTGGTAATGTGTGGTGTTTGCAACTCACATCTAAATACTTGTAGGCGTAGGGGGCGGGGCACCATACATTATGTGATAAACACATTATACATATGAGACATGGTTTAGATTATGAAGATCTAGCTAGAGCTTGAAATGTACTGTGATTTGAAATCAACATAAAGTGGATTCAAAAAATCGAGTTCGAGTTCATATAGTACACATAGTTCATATCTAACTCGAGAGTAATCATGTGGTGTGGTGTGAAGATAATACACAAATGATGGTTTAACTTGACAATACTGATGATTGTAGATCTTATTAAAATAGAGAAACGAATTCAAATGGTTTGACTTCACAACAATCATTATTGTAGATCTTATTCAAATAGAGAAACAAATTCAAATTTAGTTCATATTGAAGCGGTAGTATATACGTTTGGAATGCACTAAAACGTTCATTTGAGTAGTAGGTTGCATGCATTATACACGTAGCGAAATATTTTAATTTGACATAATAGGACTTCAAAGTTTGAATGACATTTGTAGTGTGAATTGATTTGGTACAATACACGGGACTAGACTCACTTGTGTGCTGCGAATTGATTTGTTTTTGTTTTTTCGTCGACGGAAGTGTGAATTGATTTGGTACTGTACACGTTAGGCTTGTCCGGAAATTTCAACCCGCGCCTTGTTACCCCGAAATATTTAAGATATATCTTTGTCTCATTGTGCTCCGACAACTCCCTCCATCTCAACCCGCGCCTTGCTATTCCAAAATTACAACGCACGCGAAAACTCCCACCTCCTGTGAAATCCCGACACGTGAAATGCCCGTGATACCCCTGAACCGAAAGAACCGCCTCAAATCGGCGGGGGTACTTTAGTAACTTACCCCACAAAATTTGGACAAGTGTGTCCCTGAGCCATGGTTCCCCACTCCCATCCCATCCGCCCACCCATTTGTACACCGAGGCCGCGAAAACTCGCGAAGCCCCACACCCTCCTTCGTCCGCCACTCAGCTAGAGCCTCTTCCCCGACAACGTCGTCCACAGCAACACCATTATGTCCCTCATCTATCGTACCGGATGAGGATCCATCATCGATCTCGTCGTCCCGCTGGTTCATTCACCCCGTCCTCCACCTCCAAGGAGCTGCCCCGACGTTCCCCTCGTCTTTTGCGCAACCTCCATTCCCACATCGCCGTCTTCACCTGCACAAATGGAAGAGTAGCATCATCACCATTTCCTCAGATGAAGCTGTGGCCTAATCGGCGCCACCAAAGAGGTTGTACACTAATCGCTGCATTTTCTTCTTGATTCGATCTCATGATGCTGTCGGCGCTCGGTCCTGAGCCGACATGGCGCGGCTCCATCCACGGCGGCGTCGCCGACCACTTCCTCCACGATGTCGCTCCCTCCACTATAAAAAAATACACTTCCGTGATGATACGTGTTTGTCACAGTAGGTCGTGTTTTTTGTCATGCATGTACATCCATGACAATTTTATGACAGAATCAAGATAGTCATACCTGTGTTGTCATAGAATTGTTCCATGACATTACCAAAATTATCATCATGGAAGTGTCCACTTCCATGATGATAAATCGCACGTCACAGAAGTGCTTTCGTCAAGGGTGACCGACACGTGGCATCTACCATAACGGAACGCCGTTAAGCTATCGGGTCTGGTTTTGGATCCGATAACCCGTTAACAGCCCCGACCAATGGGGATTTTCCACGTGTAAAATCATCATTGGCTGGAGGAAACATGTGGCGGCTCATCGTTGGGATAGATGTCATCCACTCATTGGACAAAAGGCGCCTATGATACATCGACATGTGGCACGGCCCAATAGAGGCCCATTCCTGTGAAAAGGCCGGCCCGTTTGACTTGGTCAAAAGGCGGCGGGCTGGCCCATGGAAAGTCTGTTAACGGCATGTTCGCATATAGCCCATTTACCACCCGCTAACCCAAGGCCCGTTACGCCCTGTCCGAATTAGGCCCAATAGCATCATCTGGGCCATCCAATATGATTCCAGCCCGTTTTCACTTCTGGCCCATGTATGGCCCATGACGTCTTTCGACCCATATGAGGCCCTTTGTAACTCTTGGCCCATTAATGGCTCGTGGTGAAACTGGCCCGTAATGAACAGTGTATCACTTTATACCCATTAACGGCCCGTGGTGAAACTGGCCCGTAATGAACAGTGTATCACTTCATACCCATTAACGGCCCATTATTCCGTTGGGCCGTTTCCAGCCCATGTTATCTTTCGGCCTTATCAGAGCCCATTTGTTCTTGGGCTCATTACTAGCATTCGTTTACTTACGACCCGTTACTGTCATTTTCTGCTTGTGGGCTAAATTTAGCCCGAGGTTACAGTCGGCCCGTTTGTGGCCCGTTAATACATTGGGTCGTTTTCATAGCGTCATCAAATATGGCAGATTAACGACAGACCGTTATGGTCGGCCCATGAACAGACGATTCCAACTCTAGCCCGTTTACGGCCATAATGCGGTCTGTTATTGGCCCATGTTTGGCCAATCGATCATACGGCCCGTAGAAGGCCCATTGTGTCTATGACTCGTATAAGGCCCATTGTTTCAACGACCCGTAGAAGTCCCATTGTTTCTACGGCCCGTAGGAGGGAAATGGTAACTACAGTAAATATGTAGCCCATGGTTATTGTGGCCTAGTTTTAAAAATAGGTTATTGCGGCCACTAGCAAACCACGGAAAAAGAACTGCACTGACTACAAGCAAAGAAATAAACAAGACAATAAGGAAATAAATAAGCAAGCAACTTATGCTAGGATATCACGGCTATTACACATATTACATCCACTGGGCATCAAAGTTCGCCACCAGTGCAAATATAGGGAACACAGCAGCATATAAACGCCGTAGCAAAACAAGTCCAGAACTGAAACCACTTCAGAAGAGCTCAAGAAACAATATCCTGGGTACCCATAATGCTGGCAAGATGCTTAGCAAGCTTATTAACTTTCTCTTGTTTGGCGCTTAAGTCCTCTAGCACTTGCTATTGCACCAAAAAGTATGCATCTGAATTCTGCAGGGACTTCCTCAGTCCTTCGGCTTCCTGTCGCAGAACATCTGATCGATGTCTTTCAACTTGAAGTTGAGACTCAAGAAGCCAAACTGATTCAGGCAACGAGTTTGAAGAGCTGGTGCTAGCAGTAGTAGCCAGTAACACGAACACTACATCAAGACAGAACTTTGGGGTTGTCTCAGTGTCTTCAATATAATTTTTATTAGCTTTCTTGGAGACCAATAGGGATGTCTCACTATCTTGAACCTTATCTGCATTACTTCCTTTACCATTGCATAACGGGGTACTCTTCTCCAATATTGTATCCGCGTTCTAAAAGAGAAACAAACAAACACATCACATGTTTACAATGTAGTATATGAAACTCATTTTGGTAAACCAGTTCAGTAGTAAGGTGGACAGGATAACAGCATGAAACAAACATATATCTATGTAGTATGGTCACCGTATGGTCTATATCATTCTAGTTTATGTTGCCAAATCAAGATAGATACAGTTCGAATCATATCTATTTAAGACAAAGCAGCATAGACAAAATATAAGTGTGGGAAACTACACAACAATAACAACACTTGTAATGTGCATGGCATGAGAACATAACTGTTTATTCAATTGAAACTAAAATCAACATAGAGCAAGTTACAATAGCAAAGACGTTAAAGAAATAGGTTTAAAACATGCCTGTTGTGCCATTGGAGTTTCAATTGCATCCTTCAAATTTGAAATTTGTTGGTATGAGTAAATACAGTGATGCAAGAGCAAAGTAGTACGAACCATAGCTACGGAACCTGACCTGAGAACAATTCTTCTTCTGCTTTAAGCGTTGACTTGGGGTTCGGAGTGGTGGTCCTCGTGCTTTGGGCACTGCAGTTGCCTTACTAACTGCTCGTGTTTGGGTGCTCTGTGGTGGAGACGGTGTTGTGTCAACGAGAACTGGGTTACTATTTGCTAGGGTTGGGGTTAGAAGGGGTGTAGCTGGTTCTCTGTCCAACTGGGTAGGGGTACAATCTGCATGAGTCTGGGTTATTTGTGGTGGGGATGGTTCTTGGGCAAGACCAACCGTGGTTCTATCTGCATCGACAGGTAACACGATCTTTTCTGAAGACCATGTTTTTACTCCCACAGATACTGCTATCACCCCCTCCAATTGAAATGACTGATAAACAAGAGAAGTAATTGAATGTACAGACATTATAAGATAGACAGGTGCAATGGATAGTAGGGAAGAAAACAGGGCATGAAATAATTCACATTTATGTTGTCTAACCAAACAGAATAGCATGAAATAATTTCACATATATGATGGCTAATTAAACAGGATAGCATGACACAATTTCACATGTATGATGGCTAACTAAACATGATAGAATGACATACCTCAAAATATAATGACTATGTAAACAGGCTGACATGATATAACTATACGATGTATATATTAAAGTGGTTGGCGTGCCATAAATCACAAACATGTCGTCGATGGAAACATGATGGCATGATAGAATTCATGGATAGAATGGCATAATTTAAAATATGATGACTATGTAAACAGGATGAGACAATATAACTATATTGTGTCTTTAGAAAATGGGTTGGAATGCCATAATTCAGATACATGTTGTCTATGTAAACATCATGGCATGACATAATTCAAATATATGATTTATATACTAAGGAAGTGAGCAAAGGGCAATCGCATATATGATGTGTCAACTAAGGAGATGGCACTCAATATTGTATATATGATGTAAAAACTAAGCACTACAATACAACATATGCATGATATGAGTAATATAACCCTGCCAAGTTTGAGCATACACCTTAGGGGGATAATAGGACTGGTCATCTGCCTCTGAATCCTCCTTTGAAGAGCTATCTATAACCAGCAAGATATCTGCTTCAGCAGGTAGCATTGTCTGCTCTGAAGACCTTGTTTTCACTCCAGATTTATCCATCACCAATTCAAATGCTTGATGCACAGGAAGAGTAGTTGAATATACAAACATTGTCGACAAAAGCAATGAGAAATACAAAAAAAGGACGGCATGATATAATTCACATATATGACGCTTGCCTAAACAGCATGGCATTGCATAATTCACATATATAATGCCTTGCAACAAGATAACATTGCATAATTCACATATATAATGTCTTGCAACAAGATGGCATTGCATAATTCACATATATGGTAATTAGACACTAAACAGGTGGCATTCACACAAAGCATGTCTAAACTAAGCAAATGACATAGCAATGCAAGATACCATATGCACGATATGAGCAACATAACCCTGCCAAGTTAGAGCATGCACCTCAGGGGGGGAATATGACTAGTCATCTATCTCTAAATCCTCCTCTGAGGAGCTATCGGTAACCAACAAGACATGTGCTTCGTCAGATAGCATTGCCTGCTCTGAAGACCTTGTTTCCACTCCACATTTTTCCATGACCGTGCCGAATGGCTGATGCACAGGAAGAGTAATTGAATGTACTAAAATTGTTGACAAATTTAACATGTAATAGAAAAATGATGGCATGATATAATTCACATATAAGATGACTGGCTAACAAGGGTAGCATTGCAAAATTCACATATATGATGCCTGGCTAAACAAGATGGCATTGCATGATTCACATATACGATAAAGAAACTAAATAGATGGCATTGACACAAAGCATGTCTAAACTAAGCAGATGACATCTTCAATGTATACAGTAAGCAATGCAAGGCACCATATGCATGATATTACCAACATCAGCATGCCAAGTTAGAGCGAAGACCTCATGGGGTAAATAGGAGTGGTCTTCTCCTTCTGAATCCCCCTCAGAACAGTTATCTTCCTCTTGATTACGATCCGAAATGGGTGGAGGGGGCTTGCCTTTGCGCCCACCATGGAGCGACGTCTGCATGAAATTTTATTGCCACGCAAGGCTCGTCTCCTTTGCTCTACATGACCAGTTCCATTGTGTACAATAACTAGCATGCATAGGAATAAAACATAGTGAGATTATGTAAGGAGTGCATGCACAAATCCAGAGTGATGGTAGCTGTTGGGATCTACGGTAGGGTGCGTCGACTGCAAATTAAAATTTCCTACGCGCAGAACAACCAAGAACATGCTACGGGAGATGGATCACAGTTTGTTACCACTAGATGCGCAGTGCCGTGCAGCGGAAGAAGAGTTGGGGCAGCGCGTCCGCATGGATTATCTCCTCCTCGTCCGATCTCCCTCAAACAGCCGGTCGTCCGATCCCATGTACAAGTTCGTCGGAGCGGCGCAAGTGCACCGCCTCTAACGGTATCCGCGCGTGCATGAGGAACACCGTGCGGTGGACTGCTAGGTCCGATCACACAGTCGGCGGCAAGTGGAGGTGGCTATTTGCAACACATGCAAACCCTAGTCGCAACGCCGAAGCGATCAACTGCATGAGTGTGCCGCACCTCCACTTTATATAGGCATCCGTCACAGGCTCAACACTTGGGCCTCGCACAGACCCTAAAGCCCAAAGTCTACTTGGTCACGTTCCTAGTCTAGTTCGGATCACATCCGACCAGTGTCCTATGAACCGACCTCGTAGGTTCCATCCCTTAAGCGCGTGACCCCTTAGGTTCAAGTCGGCTTGGTCGCAGTTTGGATTACCTCCGAACTGCACGGTTGGTAGCGGCCTCTAGCAAGGCATGCCGACCACCAAGCAGACTATGAAGCTAGTTAGGCGAACCTGTACAACGTGTCACACTTCTGTTCCCTTTGCCTCACGATATATGTTGTCGGGCTCAAGGCGAGACTGTCATCCTTGTGCTAGCCCGACCTCTTTCTCGTTCCAGTGATACCAACCACAAACCAGATTATATCATAATCCCTGTCGCATGGCCATGCTTATCGTGGTCGGATCACACGAGGGGCCCAGAGTATATCTCTCCTGATCGGAGGGGAAAATCCCATCTTGCTCGACCATGTCTCGCAGCATGGGACTGGACAAACCCGAAACCTACCTTTGTAACTACCCAGTCACGGAGTAGAGTTTGGTCCGCCCAAAGCAAGTCTGTCACCATCCCAGATGACATATGTAACCCGAAACCTACCTTTGTAACTACCCAGTCACGGAGTACATGCGTCAGCTCAGGTCTTAAGACATAGAACATATGTTGTACTAGAGACTCACATATGACATATCGCTGCGTCTCATAGTTGGGTCTGTCCGACTCGGACCTTATCTCAACTCGGATCTGACTACGTCGAATCCGAACAGACCTTTCCAAGTCCATATTATCCGTTAGCATCCAATGCTCCATGGCTAGTGAAACCAAGCCATCGACCATGTCATATGCTAGTCTAGTCGGCTGCGCGTCCACATAGCCCTTTCGACTAGGGACCTTTTAGGACAGTCATCGTACAATGCATAGTCCCACAAACAAGTCACGTACTTGCTGATACACATCATTGATAATGTCCAAGGACTATCTTTATTCATAAACACATAGGAAATATCATCATACATGATTGCCTCTAGGGCATATCTCCAACAGTAGCAAACTGTGGATAGACCCAAAACCAATGATAGCAGGTAGATAATAGCTTTAGTTAAAAATACATATAATGGCTCCTTTAATGTTTGTTTGCACCCAACATGAAACTCATAGTAGACACCCGAGATTAACCAGATAGTAGACATATAGTACGGATTGCTGCCCCAATATGTACCCCACAACCATTTAAAAACTCAAGTTTCAGCATTAGTTTGGACCTGACTCGGAGTTTAATAGGTGAACACGACGATAATGTAGCACGTCATCATATTAAGAGATCATAACATAAGCAAACACGGAAGAGTGTGACCTCTCTTGCAGACCCATGTAGTCCTCAAGGTCATCTGCTGAGTTGATGATGGTAATGCAGTTGTCGTGGCTGCCGGCGGCGGGGAAGAAGATCTAAGGTGGCGAAAGATAGTCTGGAGAGAGGATCCCTGCTATGGTGAACCCTTCCATCGTTGGAGCAGCTGAGCTGGGGTGGAACACAGCACCGTAGGAGTAGGACAAACCACACAAGGTTTTCTTTGACACATATCTGTAACAGAAGTAATTGTGTAAGGGCTTGTTTGAATTTGAGGATTCTAACAATGCAGGTATAGGAAATAGACAGGAATAGGATAGGAATGCACGTGCAAAACAGAGAATTTAAAAACACGGGATTTCTTCCAATCTGGGTGTTTGATTCACAAGAATTGGAAGATCACAGGATGCAAAAAAGCATGGTGAGATTAAGTCAAACCACAAGAAAATGTACGGTTATAATGCTACTATGCTACTATCTCTTAGTATTGTGCTTGATGAATAGGAATATGAAAAGGAGGACAAGTGGAAATTATAATTCCTATGGTTTTTCTTTCAAGGAGACACTAAAGGAACAAATCCTACAGTTTTCCTTTGCTCCATTCCTTTGCACCAAATTCATCAAAAGTAGTACCATAGGAAACTTTCCAATTCCTATGTTTTTTATTCATTTTTCCTTTCAAGCACTGGTGATTCTAGTAGGCAGGCTTGAGCAAGGAAAATCCTACACTAAAAAAATGTTTTTGTGCTACTTCTATTACTTTGGACCCAGGCCACTGCCATACTAGCTCAACTCCTAGGCCCATCGACAAATGCACAGCTCAAACGCGCAGAGATAAATAATGATGGCATTCCCGATCAACAATATGTCATCCACATACAAGATCAAAAACACTATTGAGCTCCCACTTAACTTCTTGTATAAACAAGAGTCTTCTTCGCTTTTGATGAAACCGAGACTAGTGACGACCTCATCAAAACGAATGTTCCAACTCCGAGATGCTTGCTTCAACCCATAAATGGATCTCTTGAGCTTGCATACCTTACTAGTGCTAGTCGGATCGACAAAACCCTTGGGATGTATCATATACACGTCCTCGGTTAAATTTCCATGAAGGAAAGCCGTTTTGACATCCATCTGCCATATCTCGTAATCGAAATATGCAGCTATAGCTAGTATCATCCTCACCGATTTCAGCATCGCTACCGGCGAGTAAGTCTCGTCGTAGTCAATTCCTTGAACTTGTCCATAACCTTTAGTGACAAGCCGAGCTTTGTGGATCTGAACTTTTCCATCCACATCGGTTTTCTTCTTAAAGACCCATTTGCAACCAATGGCAGTTACACCAGGTGGTGGATCAACCAAGTCCCAGACTTGATTCTCATCCATGGACTTTAACTCGGATCTCATGGCCTCCAGCCATGCCTCGGAATCTGGGCTCACCATCGCTTCTGCATACGTGGCTGGCTCGTCGCTTTCTAGCAACAATACATCACACACTCTACGCAATCTTTCCGACCTCCGTGGTTCCGGTGCCGCTTCCACTATAGGTTCCCTGACTAACTCCGGTATGATCTCATCACCAGCCGAGTCGTCCCCGAGTGGTCCTCGAATTTCTTCGAGTCGAACCGTCCTCCCACTGGCCTCCCGACTGAGAAACTCTTTCTCAAGGAAAACCCCGTTCCGAGCAACAAACACTTTGTTCTCTTTCCCAGTTGTAGAAGCTATATCCCAAGGTTTCCCTCGGATATCCCACGAATATGCATTTATCTGATTTAGGTGTAAGCTTGTCTAACATAAGTCACTTGAAAAATGCTTCACAACCGCAAATCTTTAGAAAAGACAAATTAGGACTCTTCCCGGTCCACATCTCATGTGGTGTCTTGTCTATAGATTTTGATGGTACCCTGTTAAGTGTGAAAGCTGCAGTTTCTAGAGCGTATCCCTAGAATGACAAGGGTAAATCCGATTTGCTCATCATTGACCGGACCATGTCCAACAAGGTCCTATTCCTCCGTTTCGACACGCCGTTTCTCTGTGGCGTACCCGGAGGTGTGAGCTGAGGTACTATACCTCGACTTTTCAGATGATCATCAAACTCCTGGCTCATGTACTCACCTCCACGATCTGATCATAGAAGCTTTATTGTCTTGCCGAGCTGATTCTTAACCTTGTTCTGAAACTCTTTGAACTTTTCAAAAGTTTCTGACTTGTGCCTCATCAAATAGATATATCCATATCTACTCAAGTCGTCGGTAAAAGTCACGAAGTACTGATAGCCATCTCTGGCAGTTGTGCTCATTGGACCACATACATCACTATGTATAAGTTCCAATAGCTCGGACGCCCTCTCGCAACTCTTTGTGAAAGGAGACTTAGTCATCTTGCTGAGCAAGCATGATTCACATGTCTCGAACGACCCGAAGTCGGACGAAGCTAGGAGCCCATCATCATGGAGCTTCTTCATGCGTTTCAGACTAACGTGTCCAAGCCGGCAATGCCAGAAGTATGTTGGATTTATCTCATTAGGCTTATGCCTCTTGACATTCACGTTATAGACCGGTTCCTGTTCTAGATTCAATATAAATAGCCCATCAATAATGGGTGCATAGCCGTGGAACATACCATTCAAAAATATCGAACAACCATTGTCCTTTAAATTGAATTCATAACCTTGACTCATCAAACATGAGGCAGAAATAATGTTCCAACTAAGTGCAGGAATGTAATAACAATTATTCAATTCCATAATGAATCCAGAAGGAAGCTGGAGCTGCATCGTGCCGACCTCCAACACAGCAACTCTTGCTTTGTTGCCAACCCTGATGTCAATCTCCCCTTGTGCCACATGCCTAGTTCTTACCAGCCCCTGCATCGAGTTGCAAATATGAACAACCGATCCGGTATCAAATACCCAAGAGCTACTAGGTATGTCAGCAAGGTAAATGTCTATAACATATGCAACAAGTGTACCTTTGCCTGAAGAAGCATTTCCGGCCTTCTTGCCATGCTCTGGAAGCCACTTGCTATAGTTCCTCTTCTAGTGACCGGTCTCCTTGCAGTGAAAGCAAACGGTCTTCGATTCCGGTCCAGACTTCGGCGCAGCGGCAGAGGTTACCGTCTCCGTGCCCTTTGCCTTAGCCTTTTTCTTGGACCAACTCTTCTTGAACTTAGCCGATTTCTGCACCATCAAAACTTGATGTGTGCCTTTCTTAATATCCTGCTCTGCCACTTTGAGCATCCCATGCAATTCAGTGAGCTTCTTATCCATGCCATGCATATGATAGTTCGAGATGAACGTCCCATAGCTGGGTGGAAGAGAACCCAGAACATCATCATTAGCCAGCTCATCCAAGAGCGGGAAGCCCAAACGATCCAAAGCTTGCACATATCTGATCATCTTGATCACATGTGGGCTCAGTGGATCACCTTCCTTCAGCTTGCAATCCATCAAGGATCGCCAGACATTGAACCTTTCGGTCCTAGCCTGTGTCTGAAACATGCTCTTGAGACTCTCGATCATATCGTAAGCCTCAACATTTTTGAAATCCTGTTGCAAATCGGGCTCCATACAAGCCAGCATCAGACAGCTGATCTCCGTTGATTCATCAACGAGTTTCTGGTAGGCATTCTTAGTTGTGGCATTAGCATTATCAGCAGGTTCCTCTGGAAGTGGATCCTCTAGAACATGTTCCTTTTTATCGTGCTTGAGAACAATTCTCAAATTTCTATACCAGGTGGTAAAGTTTGTTCCATTCAGTTTATCCTTTTCCAGAATTGATTTCAATGCAAAGTTGGGTTGAGCAGGTGGTGCCATTGATCTACAACAGAAAATATGCAATCACTAAGCAATGTGTTTATGTAGAGTAGTTCTAGCCTAAATAGAAATACTCCCACTGAAGTCAGCATCCCTCCGCAAACTCTCAGTGATTCAGGATCCGACTAGCACATGCGACTAGTGAGCTTTAGCATCGCTGCTAGACAACATGCCTATCCGGTAAGAAACTCCTTGCTAATCGTATCTCTATACGACTCCTGTCTGTCGGGAAGGTATCTCATACCCCGTCTCCCAACCTTCTTTGCCACAAGGCCCAAAACCGTTTTGATAGGCTTGTCAAGCTAACCTGACGCAGTGCATGTCCGTGTCCGACACGAACCCTTTAGTTCAAGGACACCCAGCAACACCCCAATTTTATGAGCCCACTACTAGACGTACTTGACATGCGAAGGTGCAACATCGGGTATGGCAATTCGCTTGATATTCATGAGGGATCTTTCTACCATTCTAACATGCATAGAAACAAAGAAGCATAACAATCACAAATAATCACATATTGTGAAATAGTATGGCTCCTTCATGGATGTTCTTTCAGGTCGGCTCCGACTCCAATGACCATCTACGAACTCCATCTTGTTTGTCACGCCGGGACATCAAGCCATCAACCTGATCTCTATTATCGAACTACTATAACTAGTAATGAATTTACATAGAGTCACAAGTCGACACGCAGGTCGTTATACAATATAATGACAGCACTTTGGCTCCTGCCGGCTGACAAACATGACACACAGGCCATGTATAAATTACACACATGCATCACATACACATGAGCCATACTATTCACATCAAACCTGCAAAACAAGTTATGCATAGAATCATATTATACCAGTTTGTGTGTCGGGTACGAAATACACGGCGCTACGCGCAGCTCCCGACGTTTTCGGAAATCACAGATCACATCTGAACTCCGTTCACGCTGAATTTTTTGATCTGACCGATCATATCGATCATCGTGAATCTGATTCAGATTTACATTTCACTGTTAACCCCGATGGCGGATGACCGACCGGTAGGGGTAGATTGTGTCACGACCTCATTGATCCCGATTGACAGAAAACATAGCCTCAACGATCCCCATGTGCAGTTGATCACATCAACCGTGCACATAGCCGATCTTATCAACGACAACAGATCTCATCTACCGCCTCCACATATCTAATATGCATATGATCTGAATCCAAATCCTATAGCAGAGGCTCTGATACCACTGTTGGGATCTACCGTAGGGTGCGTCGACTGCAAATTAAAATTTCCTATGCGTAGAACAACCAAGAACATGCTACGGGAGATGGATCACAGTTTGTTACCACTAGACGCGCAGTGTCGTGCAGCGGAAGAAGAGTTGGGGCAGCGCGTCCGCGTGGATTGTCTCCTCCTCGTCCAATCTCCCTCGAACAGTCGGTCGTCCGATCCCATGTACAAGTTTGTCGGAGCGGCGCAAGTGCATCGCCTTTAACGGTATCCGCGCGTGCAGGAGGAACACTGTGCGGTGGACTGCTAGGTCCGATCACACAGTCGGCGGCGAGTGGAGGTGGCTATTTGCAACACATGCAAACCCTAGTCGCAACGCCGAAGCGATCAACCGCATGAGTGTGCCGCACCTCCACTTTATATAGGCGTCCGTCACAGGCTCAACACTTGGGCCTCGCACGGACCCTAAAGCCCAAAATCTACTTGGTCACGTTCCTAGTCTAGTTCGGATCACATCCGACCAGTGTCCTATGAACCGACCTCGTAGGTTCCTTCCCTTAAGTGCGCGACCCCTTAGGTTCAAGTCGGCTTGGTCGCAGTTCGGATTACCTCCGAACTGCAAGGTTGGTAGCGGCCTCTAGCAAGGCATGCCGACCACCAAGCAGACTATGAAGCTGGTTAGGCGAACCTGTACAACGTGTCACACTTATGTTCCCTTTGCCTCACGATATATGTTGTCGGGCTCAAGGCGAGACTATCATCCTTGTGCTAGCCCGACCTCTTTCTCATTCCAGTGATACTGACCACAAACTGGATTATCTTATAATCCCTATCGCATGGCCATGCTTATCCTAGTCGGATCACACGAGGGGCCCAGAGTATATCTCTCCTGATTGGAGGGGCAAATCCCATCTTGCTCGACCATGTCTCACAGCATGGGACTGGACAAACCCGAAACCTACCTTTGTAACTACCCAGTCACGAAGTAGCGTTTGGTCAGCCCAAAGCAAGTCTGTCACCATCCCGAGTACATGCGTCAGCTCAGGTCTTAGGACATAGAACATATGTTGTACTAGAGACTCACAGATGACATATCGCTGCGTCTCATAGTTGGGTCTGTCCGACTCGGACCTTATCTCGACTCGGATCCGACTACGTCGAATCCGAACAGATCTTTCCAAGTCCATATTATCCGGTTAGCATCCAATGCTCCATGGCTAGTGAGACCAAGCCATCGACCGTGTCATATGCTAGTCTAGTTGGCTGCACGTCCACACAGCCCTTTCGACTAGGGACCTTTTAGGATAGCCATCATACAATGCATAGTCCCACAAACAAGTCACGTACTTGCTGATATACATCATTGATAATGTCCAAGGACTATCTTTATTCATAAACACATAGGAAATATCATCATACATGATTGCCTCTAGGGCATATCTCAAAAGTAGCAAACTGTGGATAGACCCAAAACCAATGATAGCAGGTAGATAATAGCTTTAGTTAAAAAATACAGATAATGGCTCCTTTAATGTTTGTTTGCACCCAACATGAAACTCATAGTAGACACCCAAGATTAACCAGATAGTAGACAGATAGTACTGATTGCTGCCCCAATATGTACCCCACAACCATTTAAAAACTCAAGTTTCAGCATTAGTTTAGACCTGACTCATAGTCTAATAGGTGAACACGACGATAATGAAGCATGTCATCATATTAAGTGATCATAACGTAAGCAAACACGGAAGAGTGCGACCTCTCTTGCAGACCCATGTAGTCCTCAAGGTCATCTGCTTAGTTGATGATGGTAATGCAGTTGTCGTGGCTGCCGGCGGCGGGGAAGAAGATTTGAGGCGGGGAAAGACAGTCTGGAGAGCGGATCCCTGCTGTGGTGAACCCTTCCATCATTGGAGTAGCTGAGCTGGGGTGGAGCATAGCGCCGCAGGAGTAGGACAAACCACACAAGGTTTTCTTTGACACATATCTGTAACAGAAGTAATTGTGTAAGGGCTTGTTTGAATTTGAGGATTCTAACAATGCAGGTATAGGAAATAGACAGGAATAGGATAGGAATGCACGTGCAAAACAGAGAATTTAAAAACACAGGATTTCTTCCAATCTGGGTGTTTGATTCACAAGAATTGGAAGATCACGGGATGCAAAAAAGCATGGTGAGATTAAGTCAAACCACAAGAAAATGTACGATTATAATGCTACTATGCTACCATCTCTTAGTCTTGTGCTTGATGAATAGGAATATGATAAGGAGGACAAGTGGAAATTAGAATTTCTATGATTTTTCTTTCAAGGAGACACTAAAGGAACAAATCCTACAGTTTTCCTTTGCTCCATTCCTTTGCACCAAATTCATGAAAAGTAGTACCATAGGAAACTTTCCAATTCCTATGTTTTTCATTCACTTTTCCTTTCAAGCACTGGCGATTCTAGTAGGTAGGCTTGAGCAAGGAAAATCCTACACTAAAAAAATGTTTTTGTGCTATTTCTATTACTTTGGACCCAGGCCACTGCCCTACTAGCTCAACTCCTAGGCCCATCGACAAATGCACAGCTCAAACGCGCAGAGATAAATAATGATGGCGTTCAATAGAGTCCATCACGGATAGCTAAGTTGCCTGGTACCTCATTGCTTGTCATATAGTAGGATAAAATAATCGTATTTCACGTTACTACGTTTGCTCAGTGGACAAATATATAACATGTAGAGTAAAAAAGAGATGCAACACGTGTATAACCTCTTTGGCAAAGCCATGTCGATCTCAGCGTGATTGGGTCGGCTGACTTAGCTGTCGGAGGAGGGGAAGAAGATCTTAGGCGTCTGAGATGGAGCCCGAGGTACTGCTCTGCTCTGATGGACGGTTTCGTCGTTGGAGCAGCTCCGGTGAGTTGTACGACGCCGAGGCTGAAGCAGGACAAGAGAGACAACATTAACTTGAGTAGAATTCTAATAGCATCTCCAATACATGACGTAAAATACATAACCACAAAGTTCTAGATGTAAAATACATCAGTTGCTCATCTCTGAACTTAACTGTCAAAACTGAATTTAACTGTCGAAACTGAACTTAACTGTTGAAACTGAATTTTGCTGTCGAAACTGAATTTTACTGTCGAAACTCAACGCACTAGCAAGGTGAGGCTACACGTCAGTCGACTGACTTTTTCATCTCTGGTCAGTCAATTTTGCAGCCGTTGGATACGAAATCAAGGGCCTGCAGTTCATCTTCAACCTTCACCCCCCTGAACCGCCAGCCACCACCGGCCAAATAGCAGCCCCCCGCTGCCCGCGGCCGGTGTTGCGCTGCCCCATCCGCCCCGAAAACACTCCCCATCGCCGGTCCGCCGCTGCCCCGGCCATCCCTCTAGGCCCCTCTGTGCCGAGCTTTTTCTCCGGCGATCCCCACGCCACCGCCCCACCACCGTCGGCGACCACCGCCCCTACCCTGAACCCTAAGATAGATAGTGGGGTACCTCTCTGGGAGCCCCCCTCCCCGTTGCGGCTGGTTCTTCCTTCACTCCGGCAAGCCCCCCCCCCCTGAAAATCGACTGACCCAAAAGTCGATTCAGTCGACTGAAGTGTAGCTAAATTGGAGCAGCATCACAAGCAAGAGCAAGGGTGAGAGCAGCAGCGCGAGCAAGAGCAATAGCAAGAGTAGACCAGGCAGGGGACCAAGAGAAAGAGCAGAGCAGCAGCGCGAGCGAGAGCTAAAGCAGCAGCAGCTCCTACTGATGTGGACGTCGCCGCCGAGGGAGCAACATTGTGGAGGAAGTGGCCGGCGATGCCGCCGTGGATGGAGCCGCACCGTGTCGGCTTGGGACCGAGCGCCGGCAGCACCATGAGATCGAATCAAGAAGAAAATGCGGTGATTAGTGTACAACCTCTTTGGTGGCGCCGATTAGGCCACAACTTCATCTGAGGAAACGGTGATGATGATGCTCTTCCGGTGGTACAGGTGAAGATGGTGGTGTGGGGATGGAGGTGGCGCAAGAGACGAGGGGAACATCAGGACAGCTCCTTGGAGGTGGAGGATGGGGTGGCTGAACCGGCGGGATGATGAGATCGACGAGGGTCCTCATCGGATACGGTGGATGAGGGACGTCGAGGTGTTGCTGTGGATGACATCGTCGGGAAAGAGTCTCCTGCTGGGTGGCGGACAGAGGAGGGTGTGGGGCTTCGTCGCGGGTTTTCGCGGCCTTGGTGTACGAATGGGTGGGCGGATGGGATGGGAGTGGGGAACCATGGCTTAGGGACGCGCTTGTCCGAAATGTGGGGTAAGTTATGAAAGTACCCCCACCGATTTGAGGCGGTTCTTTCGGTTCAGGGGTACCACGGGCATTTCGCGTGTCGGGATTTCACAGAGGTGGGAGTTTTCACGCGCGTTGTAATTTTGGAATAGCAAGGCGCGGGTTGAGATGGAGGGAGTTGTCGGAGCACAATGAGCAAAGATATATCTTAAATATTTCGGGTAACAAGGCGCGGGTTGAAGAGGCGGGAGTTTCGCAGCACGATAGACAGAGACGCTAGCTTGAAATTTCGGTATAACAAGGCACGGCTTGAAATTTTGGAAGAACAAGCTTAACGTGTACCCAAAAAAAGACAATTTGCACCTCAACACGCACAACACACACACAAACACCATTTAGACTAGAGTAAGGTACACGTGCATTGCACACATGAGATTTGGCAACCAAATTATGAATAAATACCACATTATAGCATGTAAGCTTTGAGTCATATATTCATGATGTAGATGTTCGATTAATCTTATAGTTCATTTCATTAAAAATCATCTAGTTTTTATAAGAAAGCTAATCTATTTTAAGATTCATGGAATTGTGCGTTGTAAGACATAAAGTAAAAACAAATAATGGCATGTAGAAAACATTTGGGCAATTCTGATATGGAAGATTCTAGAACAAAGAAGAAGTGCTTGTGTTTTGATGTTTGTGCATTATGCTTAAGTTCAACCATGGAGCCTTCTAGATTATACATGTGGCGAAATCTGGTGGAATCTAGATGATATCCAACGGTCAGTAGTGCTCAAATTTGCCATCTCTGGACCATCGGATTCGCCTCATCCAATGACCATCTTTTAAAGTTAAAGTAACTCGCACACAATATAAAAAAATGTAAAATATAATATATATAGGGGTATAGATATAGATATGTGATGCGAAAGCCACCCATCATCTCCAATTAGAATAGTGTGTCCATGCACGGATGCGACGTGGCCAAACGATGTCTGCCATCGGTATCTCAAATTCAAATCAGTCTGACCTTGTTCAATGTGTATACATTACAACATGCTCGTTTCCAAACCACACCACGCAGATCTCCGTTATATTCATGCATGCATGGGTTTCAAACATCAGGATCTCTTATTCAAATATTTGAATTCAACTTTACATTGATTATGACCTCACCTAGTCTTTTACACCCACGCAGTCGTCTTCTCTTTATAATTGTACCACTAACTTTCTCTCGTGCATGGATGCACACACACTACCAGTCGACATTATCCATCGCACACATGCAATCTTTTTCTTCAGGTCGGTCTCCCATGAAGGCACACACCCACACACATCCCCTCTCCATCATATCGGGCATTCTTTATCTCACGCGTGCATGCGCAACGATCGATGTTCCTCTATGTCTGTGTGTGTATAGCTAGGTCTTTCATAGTTTTCCACACAAACCGATCAATCGATATATCCAGTGAGGTCTCACCCTCTTTCCCACGTCCACATCGATCAATCTATACCTCTCTATATAGGATTAACATATATAGCTATTACACCCACATTAATTATATATCCAACGTCCCCCTCTCATCATCCATGCCTTCAACTTCATCTCTCACATGCGCGCACAATGGTGAAGACAGGGGGCAGCAAGGGCCCTGCCCCCCCCCCCCTAACATCACTATATATCGAGGCTAATATGAATGTGACCATTAGACAATTGCTGCTAAAAATGGTTTAAGTTCATGAATTGACCCTCCTCGTAAAGGATTAGCAATGCTTGGCCCCCTAGCTCATTTATTTTTCATGGCTCCGTCACTGCATGCAACATCGCACGTTCTCGCCCCCTCTCTCTAAATATTGATCTCGCACTTGTGCACTCCTTCATAGTCTCCCTCCACTCGGCCCCTCGCACCATCTTCTAGCCCCCCACCGGATTTTGCCACATGTACAATCTAGCAAACTCCATGGTTGAACTTAAGCATAATGCACAAACCTCAAAACAACAGTGGTTCTCCTTTGTTCTAGAATCTTTCGTATCATAACTGCCCAAACTTTTTTCAGTTCAATTGCCATTATTTGCTTTTACTTTATTCTTTACAACGCACAATTCCATGAATCATAAAATAGATTAAGGGCTTATTTTATTCAAAGGATTCTCAAAGGAATTTTGGAGGATTCTAATCCTTAGGAATTTTTCCTATCTTGGTTGTTTGATTCGTAGGATTGTAAACCATAGGAATTTTTCCATATGATTCATTTGCACTAGATTTCATAGGAAACATCCCATCCACTCAAACCTCTTTGAAAGAATTCTGCGTTTGTTCTGTGCACAATCAAACACTCATACAATCATGTAGGATTCAAGACGACATTCCACTATAATCCCATGTTTTTCCTATTCCCGCCTTTTAGAAATACTACGAATCCAAGAGGCCCTAGATTTTTTATAAAAACTAATTGATTTTGAATGAGATGAACTATAAGAATTAAATGAAGGTCTACATCAGGCATATATGACTCAGAGCTTACATGCTATAGTGTGGTATTTATTTATAATTTGGTTGCAAAATCTGATGCGTGTAATGCACGTGTACCTTACTAGTACTTTGAGTATGTGCAAAACACATAAATTAGAATTCCAATGGCACGCTACACAGTGCCTCTCTTACAGTTCATGAAGCCACGTGGCACATGTGGAGGCGTTGTCGCGACCTCCTTGTGTGCATTGATCACAGTGACATGCTACTGGTTCCATAAGAATGTACTCGTCCTCCCTGAGCCATACTGTCGGTACATGCACAAAGCGAAGATGTGCACGCACGCCATGCACGCCCTCATTCCCTTGCACGCACACGCGGGTACACGGGTGAGGGAGTCCTGGATTAGGGGGTCCTCGGACAGCCGGACTGTTGGACTATGAAGATACAAGATTGAAGACTTCGTCCCGTGTCCGGGTGGGACTCTCCTTTGCATGGAAGGCAAGCTTGGCAATTCGGATATGTAGATCTCCTTCTTTGTAACCGACTCTGTGTAACCCTAGCCCCCTCCGGTGTCTATATAAACCGGAGGGTTTAGTCCGTAGGACAACAACAATCATAATCATAGGCTAGCTTCTAGGGTTTAGCCTCTACGATCTCGTGGTAGATCAACTCTTGTAATACTCATATCATCAAGATCAATCAAACAGGAAGTAGGGTATTACCTCCATAGAGAGGGCCTGAACCAGGGTAAACATTGTGTCCCCCACCTCTTGTTACCATTAGCCTTAGACGCATAGTTCGGGACCCCCTACCCGAGATCCGCCGGTTTTGACACCGACATTGGTGCTTTCATTGAGAGTTCCACTGTGATGTTGAAAAAAGGTTTGATGGCTCGCCTTGCTATCGAGGACAACTTCACCTCTGGGGGAGCCCTAGCTTTAGGCCAAACCCTTCGACTAGGCGGCTTTGTCATGACTATCCGTTCAGCCGCCGTGCCGACGATGACTTCTCGGGTTATCAAAAACAACCTCCACGTCAGCTCAGAATACACCGAGTAGATGGATCCAATGGAACTTTTGTCCTTGAACGGGCTCTTGGATCGCATCACCGCCTTGGGAGTCGCTACGGACTATGATCGGATTGGGCTTAAACCCGATCAAAGAGAGATTAACTCTCCGCCGTTCACCCATCAGATAGCGTTGGTGGAGGAGCAATGCAGCGATTCTTCCTCTATTCTGAGGACGAACTATGTCCGGATTCCCGAGCTCTCCAAGATGGATACCCATTCGCGGGAGAACATGACCCAAACTCTGAACTTAGAATCAGACAACGGGCCAGAAAAATTTGGCAACATCCTGGAACCCGAACTGCCAAGTCCGGAAGTTCCTCTGTCCCTTGGTCTCAGATCAGGTCAGGGTTCGGACTTAAATCCTCCCACCCACCCAGATACAAGCAATCTTTCCCACATTAGACAACAATCCCAAGAGACAGTACATCACTTTTGGGCCAGATTCCTCCTTGTAATGAGCAAGGTCAAGGATTGTCGCGAGGAAGATGCAATCTCATTCTTTTGCAAAAATTGCATGGACAAGGGAATCCTCAACGCCATAAGTCGCCATGACATATCACACTTTGCTGACTTGGTGGCCATAGTACAAAAGTACTGTGCAATGGAAAGCGCCTGGAAAACTCAGGCAAAATTCTGGGACCCTCCGGCTCTCACTAAACCCCTCGTCCGAACTAAAAGGGTGTACTCTCGCAAGTCACCCGATCCAATTACAAAGAAACCAAAGCCCACTACAGGGCGTGGAACCATATTGGAGGGATGGCTCAATGGGCCATGCAAAATTCATACCACACCGGATACCATACCAACACACAGCCTTAGAGAATCTTGAATACTTCAGCAGGTGGCCAAGAGCGGCGAGGATCTCCTCATTAATGATACCGCAGAGCATCATCCTGCAGAAAGCAACAGTACAATGTTGACAATCTTTGAGACTTTTGCCTCAAATAACATGCGCAAGAGAGCACTCCGCGGCCTCGCCGAAGTCTGCCACGTCGCAGCAATAAATCCATGTAATGACACGGCCATAACCTTCAATGCCAGTGACGAACCTCAATTCCGAACAGTCTGAGCACCAGCCGCTTTTGTCCTTAGTCCAATTGTGGACGGATCCCGTCTTACTAAAGTGCTCATGGATGGTGGCAGCGGATTAAATCTCATCTACGAGGAAACTCTCAACAAAATGGAAATAGACAAGAGCCGCATTGAGCAAAGCAGCATGACCTTCAGAGGAATTATTCCTAGTTGGGAGGAATGATGTGCGGGAAAAATCACACTCGATGTGGTATTCGGCATGCCGGAGAATTACAGGTCCGAAGAGATAACATTCCAAGTGGCCCCGTTCAGTAGTGGATACCATGCCCACTTAGGGCGGGACGCATTCGCGAGCTTCCAAGCTATACCCGTTATGGGTACATGAAGCTTAAGATGCCTGGGCCCAACGGAATCATCACTCTAGCCAGTGATCCGGACATAGCACTCCGCGCCGAAAATAAAACAGCCGCCCTAGCCCTTCAGGCACTATCTGAAGCCCTCGCGGCCGAAGAACTAACTGCACTATGCTCCACAGTGGACAGGGACGGCATGATACTCGACAAATGATCCAAGTCCACCTCTTTCAAACCAGCGGACGAAATAGTCAAATTCCAAGTCCACCCAATGGACTCTACAAAAACAGCATCCATCGGGGCACAACTGAACCCCACAATCGATGCCGGATTGTGGGCGTTCTTACAAAAGAATTGGGACATCTTTGCCTGGCACCCTTCAGACATGCCAGGGGTCCCACACAGGCTGGCCGAGCATAGCCTAAACATATTGAAGGGATACAAGCCGGTCAAGCAAACACTACGGCGCTTTTCAGAGCCTAAACGACAAGCTATGGGAGAGGAGTTAGCCAAGCTACCAGAAGCCAGATTTATGAGAGAAATAAAAGACCCGGATTGGCTAGCAAACCTGGTGATGGTACCAAAGAAGGACAAATCCTGGCGCCTATGTGTCGATTTTAAGGACCTCAACAAGGCTTGCCCCAAGGATCCCTTCCCTCTCCCCCGCATCGATGAAATCATCAACGCTACCATAGGACACGACTCACTGTGTTTCCTCGACGCATAATCCGGATACCATCAAATCAAGATGGCGGAGTCCGATCAGGCCGCAACGGCATTCATCACTCCATACGGCCCTTCCTGTTTCAACACCATGCCTTTCGGGCTCAAAAACGCCGGTGTAACCTACCAACGCCTGATTCAGACATGCCTGGGAAAACAAATTGGCAAAATAGTTGAGGCATACATAGACGACGTTGTCATCAAGACCAGACACGTCGAATCTTTAATAGACGACCTGAGGCTCACGTTCGACAATCTCCAAACATATGGCATCAAGCTCAATCCGGAAAATGCATTTTCGGCGTTCCTGCCGGAAAGCTCCTGGGCTTCATCGTTTCTAATAGAGGAATTGAAGCAAACCCGGCCAAAATCCAAGCTTTGTGACAGTTGGCTACTGAGGGGGTCCTGGATTAGGGGGTCCTCGGACAGCCAGACTATGTACTTGTGCCGGACTGTTGGACTATGAAGATACCAGATTGAAGACTTTGTCCCGTGTCCGGATAGGACTCTCTTTTGCGTGGAAGGCAAGCTTGGAAATTCGGATATGTAGATCTCCTCCTCTGTAACCGACTCTGTGTTACCCTAGCCCCCTCCGGTGTCTATATAAACCGGAGGGTTTAGTCCGTAGGACAACAACAATCATAATCATAGGCTAGCTTCTAGGATTTAGCCTCTATGATTTCGTGGTAGATCAACTCTTGCAATACTCATATCATCAAGATCAATCAAGCAGGAAGTAGGGTATTACCTCCATTGAGAGGGCCCGAACCTGGGTAAACATTATGTCCCCCGCCTCCTGTTACCATTAGCCTTAGACGCACAGTTTGGGACCCCCTACCCGAGATCCGCAAGTTTTGACACCGACATTGGTGCTTTCATTGAGAGTTCCACGGTGTCGTCACGTTAAGGCTTGATGGATCGCCTTGTTATCAAGGACAACATCATCGCTGGGGGAGCCCTGGCTTTAGGCCAAACTCTCCGACTAGGCGGCTTCATCATGACCGCCCGTTCGGCCGCCGCGCTGACGATGACTTCTCGGGTCATCAAAAATAGCCTCCATGTCAGCTCGGAATTCACCGAGCAGATGGATCCAATGGAGCTCTCCTTCCTAAACGAGCTTTTGGATCGCATTGCTGCCTTGGGAGTCGCTATGGACTATGATCGGATCAGGCTTAAACCCGACCAAATAGAGATTAACTCTCCGCCGGTCACCCATCAGATAGTGGTGGTCGAGGAGCAATGCTGCGATTCTTCCTCTATTTTGAGGACAAACTATGTCCGGATACCCATCTACGGGAGGACATGGCCCAAGCTCCGAACCTAGAATCGGACAGCGGGCCAAAAAAATTGGGAACATCCCAGAGCCCAAACTGTCAAGCTCGGAAGCTCCTCTGCCCCTGGGTCTCAGATCGGGTCAGGGTTTGGACTTAAATCTACCCACCCACCCAGATACAAGCGATCTTTCCCACATTATACAAGATCCCCAAGAGACAGTACATCACTTTTGGGCCAGATTCCTCCTTGTATTGAACAAGGTCAAGGACTATCGCGAGGAAGACGCAATCTCATTCTTTTGCAAAAATTGCACGGACAAGGGAATCCTCAACGCCATAAGTCACCGTGATATAGCACACTTCGCTGACTTGGCGGCCATAGTACAGAAGTACTATGCGATGGAAAGCACCTGGAAAACCCAAGCAAAATTCTGGGATCCTCCGGCTCTCACTAAACCCCTCAAACGAACTAAAAGGGTGCACTCTCGCAAGTCACCCGATCCAATTACAAAGAAACCAAAGCCCACTTCAGAGCACGGAACCGTATTGGAGGATGGCTCAATGGGCCATGCAAAATTCACACCACACCGGATACCAAACCAACACACAGCCTTAGAGCATGTTGGATACTCCGACAGGTGGCCAAGAGCAGCGAGGATCTCCTCATCAACGATACCGCAGAGCATCATCCCGCAGAAAATAACAATACACTATTGACAGTCTTCGAGACTTTTGCCTGAAATAACAGGCGCAAGCGAGCACTCCACAGCCTCGCTGAAGTCTACCATGTTGCAGCAACAAATCCATGGAACGACATGGCCATAACCTTCAATGCCAGTGACGAACCTCAATTCTGAACAGTCCGAGCACCAGCCACTTTGGTCCTAGTCCAATTGTGGATGGCTTCCGGCTTACTAAAGTGCTCATGGACGGCGGCAGCGGATTAAACCTCATTTATGAGGAAACTCTCAAGAAAATGGAAATAGACAAGAGCCGCATTGAGCAAAGCAACATGACATTCAGGGGAATTATCCTTAGTCGGGAGGCACGATGCGCGGGAAAAATCACACTAGATGTGGTATCCGGCACACTGGAGACTTACAGGTCCGTAGAAATCACATTCCAAGTGGCCCCGTTCAGTAGCGGATACCACGCCCTTTTAGGGCGGGAGGCATTCACGAGCTTCCAAGCTATACCCCATTATGGGTACACGAAGCTCAAGATGCCCGGGCCCAATGGAATCATCACTCTAGCCAGTGATCTAGACATCGCACTCCGCACCGAAAACAAAACCGCCGCCCTGGCCCTTGAGGCATTATCCGAAGCCCTCGCGGCCGAAGAACTATCCATGATACGCTCCATAGTGGACAGGGACGACGTGATACTCGACAAACGATTCAAGTCCACCTCTTTCAAACCAGTGGACGAAATAGTCAAATTCCAAGTCCACCCAACGGACTCTACAAAAACAGCATCCATCGGGGCACAGCTGAACCCCACAATAGACGCTGCACTGCGAGAGTTCTTGCGCGAGAATTGGGACATCTTCGCCTGGCATCCTTCAGACATGCCAGGTATCCCACGCAGGCTGGCCGAGCATAGCCTAAACATACTGAAGGGATACAAGCCGGTCAAGCAGACTCTTCGGCGTTTTTCAGAACCTAAGCGACAAGCCATGGGAGAGGAGCTAGCCAAGTTACTAGAGGCCGGATTCATCAGATAAATAAAACATCTGGACTGGCTAGCAAACCTGGTGATGATACCAAAGAAGGACAAATCCTGGCGCCTATGTGTCGATTTCAAGGACCTCAATAAGGCTTGCTCCAAGGATCCCTTCCCCATCCCCCGTATCGATCAAATCATCGACGCTACCGCGGGACACGACTCATTGTGCTTCCTCGACGCATACTCTGGGTACCATCAAATCAAGATGGTGGATTCCGATCAAGCCGCAATGGCATTCATAACTCCATAGGGCCCTTTCTACTTTAACACCATGCCTTTCAGGCTCAAAAATGTCGGTGCAACCTATCAACACATGATTCAGACATGCCTGGAAACACAAATCGGCAAAACAGTTGAGGCATACGTAGATGACGTGGTCATCAAAACCAGACACGTCGAATCTTTAATAGACGACCTGAGGCTTACGTTCGACAATCTCTGAACATATGACATCAAGCTCAACCCGGAGAAATGCGTTTTCGGCGTCCTTGCCGGAAATCTCCTGGGATTCATCGTTTCCAATAGAGGAATTGAAGCAAATCCGGCTAAAATCCGAGCTCTGTCACAGTTGGCTACCCCAACAGACCTCAAACAAATCCAGAAGTTAACTGGATGTGTGGCTGCCTTAAGCCGCTTTATCTCTCGATTGGGAGAAAAGGCACTACCTCTCTACTGCCTTCTTCGAGGCACCGAACACTTCGAGTGGACATAGGTGGCTACGGTCGGACTGGAAGAAATAAAGGCCCTCTTGGCCAGCAATCCAATCCTGGCTGCACCAAACATCGGCGAACCCATGTTGTTATATATAGCTGCAACACACCAAGTTGTAAGCGCAGTGCTCATCATCGAATGAGAGGAGGACGGACATAAGTTCCTACTTCAAAAGCCGGTATACTACATATCCACTGTCCCTCACTCCATGCAAGTCACGGTACCCAAATTATCAAAAGATAGCATACGCGGTCTTCATGGCATCCCGGAAACTATGACACTACTTTCAAGAGTGTTCAATCACGGTGGCCTCCGAAGTACCACTCAATGATATAATAAATAACCGCGATGCCATGGGCCGGATTGCTAAGTGGGCTATCGAGCTCCTCCCATTCGACATCATATACAAACCATGGCGAGCCATTAAGTCGCAAGTACTCGCTGACTTCGTCGCCAAATGGACAGAAGCCGAACTCCCTAAAGATTACGGTGCATACTCCAATTGGATCATGCACTTTGACGGCTCCAAGATGCTGGCTGGTCTGGGAGCGTGCGTTGTCCTGACATCCCCCACCAGAGATACAGTCCAATACGTACTACAAATACTATACACAGACTCCAACACTGCAGCCGAATATGAGGCTCTGTTGCACGGTCTTCGGATGGCGGTCTCCATGGGCATTCAATGCCTAGAGGTGCGGGGGGATTCGAACCTTGCAATATCTCAAATAAATGGAGACTTTGACGCCAAGGACCCGAAAATGGTGGCTTACCGCAATGCCGTCCTCAAAATGTCAGCTCAGTTCGAGGGGCTCGAATTCCATCATGTGGTCCGAGAAAACAACCAAGTGGCGGATATCCTCGCCCGCATCGGCGCTAAACACGACCCCGTCCTGCCTAATATCTTCTTGGAAAGGCTTTTCAAGCCATCCGTGGTGTGGCAAGGGGAGACCAGCAATACTAGTCCGGATCCGACCACAACCCCAGATCCCGAACACACTGACATAATCGGAGGCTCCACCACCGAAACAACACCTTCGACCCACGTGATCATGGTTGTCATCGCCCCGTGGACAGAACCCTTCTTAGCCTACCTAAATAGGCAAGAACTCCCCGAGGACCAAAACGAGGCATGTTGCATTGTGCGGCACTCTAAAGCCTATAAGTTCCACGAGGGAGAGCTTTATAAGAAAAGCATGACCGGAGTGCTCCAAAGGTGCATCTCCGAAGAGGAAGGGCGGCAACTCTTGGCCGAAATTCATGTTGTACTCAGTGGCCACCACGTCGTAGCTTGGGCCCTTGTAAGCAAGTCCTTCCGTACAGGTTTCTACTGGTCGACAACCCGAGCAGACGCATAGGACTTCGTCCAACATTGCGTCGGTTGCCAGCTTTTTGCAAATCAAAGCCATATGCCACCTACCGCTCTCCAAACAATCCCCATAACTTGGCCCTTTGTGGTCTGGGGGCTCGATATGGTCCCCTTAAAGGAGGAAGCCATAAGAAAAAATACTTGTTGGTCATGGTGGATAAATTCACCAAATGGATAGAAGCCAAACCAGTTAAAATGGCCGAATCTGGACCAGTGATAGACTTCATATCAGGGGTTGTACACCATTACAGTGTCCCCCACAGCATCATCACCGATAATGGCTCCAACTTCACAGCTGCCGAGGTGAAAACTTGGTGCAGCAACATGGGCATTAAGCTTGATTACGCCTTCGTCTATCACCCCCAAACAATCGGTCAAGTCGAACGAGCAAATGATCTTATTATGAGCGGCATCACACCCAGACTAGTGCGATCCTTGAAGGAATCAGATTCGCACTGGGTCGAGGAGCTCGACTCCGTACTATGGGGGCTGCGAACCACGCCGAATCGCACTACCGAATACACACCATTTTTTATGGTGTATGGCGCAGAGGCGGTATTGCCCTGCGATATCATTCATGACTCACCTCGAGTGCGCATGTACGAACAGAGAGAAGCCGAGCTTGATCAGCAGGACAGTTTAGATGACCTGGAGGAGGAGTGTGACGTCGCAAAGGCCCATTACGCATTCTATCAGCAACAGGCTCGAAGGTATCAAAGCAGAGAAGTACGGGCCAAAACTTATAAAGTTGGCGAACTAGTTCTACGCCTACCGGAGAAGAAAAAGGACAAGCTCAAGCCCAAGTCGGAGGGTCCCTTCATCATTGATAAAGTTCTCACCGGAGGAGCGTACCGTCTGCGTGATGCATCTGATAATCGACTCGAGCCAAACCCATGGAACGCGGCCAGACTCCGAAGATTCTACGCCTAGTGCCGAACTCTGTGTTCGTCTCCTTTCCTCCGCCTTTTTTATTTATTATATCCTCTCTCTTTCCCTCTATGGCTCTAAGGCTTTATGTGTGACTCGACTACACACTCTTAACATGCTAATTTTCAAAAATGCGCGCTCACTATACCTGGGGGCTTCTTATACAGAAGCTTAAATACAATTACCTTCAGGGCATCATTCCCACTGCATATGCGTCACTTTTCCATATGTACCTTTTTTTCACCATTATATGCATCGATATGACTTAAGTTTTGGCCAAGCTGGGTTGCCTGGCTCCTGTGTTTATGCCCTACGTTCCCGTTAGTTCGGCTAGGGCATAAGGGGAGCACCTCTGCGATTGTTACTGCCGGGTACGTCGGACGTGTACCTCAGACTGGGTGAAGCCAAAAGCTAGCATTCTTAAGAGAATATTCGGTCGGTGAAGTAAAGATGTTTCTTACCTATTACAATACAAACCCCTAGATGTTTCATATATTGTGTCTCTATTTACAGTTCGGACATGCACATTAATGCATGCATACCCAGGGAAAGGAACCCTTAACGGAACTATTCTCCCTGGAAGATGTTTCTTACTATCCATGTAATATAACATAGCTAGTTGGGTACTTGTCTGTTCAAGCACTTGTGACCCCTTGCTACGTCTTGACCTTGCGTTGGTTTTCCTCGAAGAGGAGAGGGTGATGCAGCAAACTCTAGCGTAAGTATTTCCCTCAGTTTTGAGAACCAAGGTATCAATCCAGTAGGAGGCTCCTCAAAAGTCCCACGCACCTACACAAACAAACTGAGAACGCGCAACCAACGCAATAAAGGGGTTGTCAATCCCTTCACGGCCACTTGTGAAAGTAAGATCTAATAAAGATAGTATGATAAGATAGATATATTTTTGGTATTTTATGATATAGATGCAAAAAGAGTAAATATGCAAATAAAAGTAGATTGAAAGCAAATATGATAAGAGATAGACCCAGGGGCCATAGGTTTCACTAGTGGATTCTCTCAAGATAGCATAAGTATTATGGTGGGTCAACAAATTACTGTCGAGCAATTGATAGAAAAGCGCATAGTTATGAGATTATCTAGGCATGATCATGTATATAGGCATCACGTCCATAACAAGTAGCCCGACTCCTGCCTGCATCTACTACTATTACTCCACACATCGACCGACTCCTGCCTGCATCTAGAGTATTAAGTTCATAAGAATAGAGTAACGCATTAAGCAAGATGACATGATGTAGAGGGATAAACTCATGCAATATGATGTAAACCCCATCTTGTTATCCTCAATGGCAACAATACAATACGTGCCTTGCAACCCTTTCTGTCACTGGGTAACGACACCGCAAGATTGAACCCAAAGCTAAGCACTTCTCCCATGGCAAGAAAGACCAATCAGGTAGGCCAAACCAAACTGATAATTCGAAGAGACTTGCAAAGATAACTCAATCATACATAAAAGAATTCAGAGAAGATTCAAATATTATTCATAGATAAACTTGATCATAAACCCACAATTCATTGGATCTCGACAAACACACCGCAAAAAGAGTTTACATTGAATAGATCTCCACAAGAGAGGGGGGGGACATTGTATTGAGATCCAAAAAGAGAGAAGAAGCCATCTAGCTAATAACTATGGACCCGTAGGTCTCTGGTAAACTACTCACAACTCATCGGAGGGGCAAAGATGTTGGTGTAGAGGCCCTCCGTGGTCGATTCCCCCTCTGACAGAGTGCCGGCGAAGGCTCCAACGTGGGATCTCACGGATACAGAAGGTTACGGCGGTGGAAATTGTGTTTCGTGGTGCCCTTGGATGTTTTCGGGGTACGTAGGTATATATAGGAGGAAGAAGTACGTCGGTGGCCGCTCGAGGGGCCCACGAGACAGGGGGCGCGCCCTACAGGGGGGGGCCTATCTCATGGGGCCCTCGGAAGCTTCTTGACTTGCACTCCAAGCTCTCCGGATCATGTTCATTCCAAAAATCACGCTCCCGAAGGTTTCATTCCGTTTGGACTCCGTTTGATATTTCTTTTCTTCGAAATACTGAAATAGGCAAAAAAACAGCAATATGGGCTGGGCCTCCGGTTAGTAGGTTAGTCCCAAAAATGATATAAATGTGTAAACTAAAGCCCATAAGCATCCAAAAGGGGTAATATAATAGCATGGAACAATCAAAAATTATAGATGCGTTGGAGACGTATCAAGCATCCCCAAGCTTAATTCCTACTCGTCCTCGAGTAGGTAAATGATAAAAAAGAAATTTTTGATGTGGAATGCTACCTAGCATAATTCATAATGTAATTTTCTTTATTGTGGCATGAATGTTCAGATCCAATGAATACAAAATAAAAGTTCATATTGACATAAGAAATAGTAATACTTCAAGCATACTAATCAAAGTAATCATGTCTTCTCAAAATAACATGGCTAAAGAAAGTTATCCCTACAAAATCATATAGTCTGGCTATGCTCTATCTTCATCACACAAAGTATTTAATCATGCACAACCCCGATGACAAGCCAAGCAATTGTTTCATACTTTAATAATCTCAAACTTTTTCAACTTTCACGCAATACATGAGCGTGAGCCATGGACATAGCATTATATGTGGAATAGAATGGTGGTTGTGGAGAAGACAAAAAGGAGAAGATAGTCTCACATCAACTAGGCGTATCAATGGGCTATGGAGATGCCCATTAATAGATATCAATGTGAGTGAGTAGGGATTGCCATGCAACGGATGCACTAGAGCTATAAATATATGAAAACTCAACAAAAGAAACTAAGTGGGGTGCATCCAACTTGCTTGCTCACGAAGACCTAAGGCACTTTTGAGGAAGCCCATCATTGGAATATACAAGCCAAGTTCTATAATGAAAAATTCCCACTAGTATATGAAAGTGACAACATATGAGACTCTCTAACATGAAGATCATGGTGCTATTTTGAAGCACAAGTGTGGAAAAAAAGATAGTAGCATTGTCCTTTCTCTCTTTTCCTCTCATTTTTTTTTCTTTTCTTCTTTTTTTTCTTTTCTTTGGCCTTCTTTTTTTTCCTTTTTGTAAAGTCTGAAGTCTCATCCCGACTTGTGGGGGAATCATAGTCTTCATCATCCTTTCCTCACTAGGACAATGCTCTAATAATGAAGATCATCACACTTTTATGGATTTACAACTCAAAGCCAGAACAATATATGACTCTATATGAATGCCTCCGGCGGTGTACCGGGATATGCAATGAATCAAGAGCGACATGTATGAAAATTATGAAGGTGGCCTTGCCACAAATACAATGTCAACTACATGATCATGCAAAAAGCAATATGACAAAAGTAATATGTGTCATATGAACGGAACGGTGGAAAGTTGCATGGCAATATATCTCGGAATGGCTATGGAAATGCCATAATACGTGGGTATGGTGGCTGTTTTGAGGAAGGTAAATGGTGGGCATATGGTACCGGCAAAAGTTGCACGGTACAAGAGAGGCTAGCAATGGTGGAAGGGTGAAGGAGTGCGTATAATCCATGGACTCAACATTAATCAAAAGAACTCATATACTTGTTGCCAAAATTTAGAAGTCATCAGAAATCAAAGCACTACGCGCATGCTCCTAGGGGGGTATATTGGTAGGAAAAGACCACTGCTCGTCCCCGACCGCCACTCATAAGGAAGACAATCAATAAATAAAATTGTGCTCCAACTTCATCACAAAGCGGTTCACCATATGTGCATGTTACGGGAATCACAAACTTCAACACAAGCATTCTTTAAATTCATAATCACCCAACTAGCATGACTTTAACATCACTACCTCCATATCTCAAAACAATTATCAAGCATCAAGTTGATCATAGCATCCAATTCACTTTCTATGATAATTTTTATTATACCCAACTTGGATGCTCATCATTCTAGGACCAACTTTTAAGATCATAGCAAATACCATGCTGTTATAAAAGACTCTCAAAATAATATAAGTGAAGCATGAGAGACTAGAAATTTCTTCAAAATTAAGACACCACCGTGCTCTAAAAGATATAAGTGAAGCACTAGAGCAAAAACTATCAAGCTCAAAAGATATAAGTGAAGCACATAGAGTATTCTAGAAAATTCTAATCAATTAGGCTTCTCCCAAAATGTGTGTACAGCAAGTATGATTGTGGTAAACTAAAAAGCAAAGACTAATATAATACACGACGCTCGAAGCAAAACACATATCATGTGGCGAATAAAAATATAGCTCCAAGTAAAGTTACCAATGAACGAAGACGAAAGAGGGGATTCCTTCCCCGGGCATCCCCAAGCTTAGGCTTTTGGCTATTCTTGAATATCTTGGGGTGCCATGGGCATCCCCAAGATTAGGCTCTTGCCACTCCTTATTCCATAGTCCATAAAAGCTTTACCCAAAACTTGAAAACTTCACAACACAAAACTCAACAGGAAATCTTATAAGCTCCGTTAGTGAAAGAAAACAAAACCACCACATAAGGTACTGCAATGAACTCATTATTTATTTAATTTGGTGTTAAACCTACTGTATTACAACTTCTTTATGGTTCATAGACTGAATTACTAGCCATAGATGCATTGAAATAAGCAAACAACACACGAAAAACAGAATCTGTCAAAAACAGAACAGTCTGTAGCAATCTGTAACTAATGCAAACTTATGGAACTCTAAAACTCCTACCAAAATAGGAAGTCCTGGAAAATTTGTTTATTGAACATAATAAAAAAGAATCAACGCAAAAGCACGTTCCTGTGATTTAACAAAATTATATTTGTGCGCGCAAAGTTTCTGTTTTTCAGCAGAATCAAATCAACTATCATTGTAGGTTATCCTATAGGTTCTACTTGGCACAAACACTAATTAAAAGATAAAAACACATCTAAACAGAAGTTCGATGCAAGATCTATTACTAAACACGAGCAAAAACAAAAACCATAAAGAAAATTGGGTTGCCTCCCAACTAGCGCTATCGTTTAACGCCCCTAGCTAGGCATAAAAGCAAAGATAGATCTAAGTAGTGCAGTAATAATAAGATAGATCTTGAAAGCTCATCTCATATTCTCTACGTTCGGCAGCAAGTTTCCTTTGAGGCAAGCAAAAGTAATCAAAAGGGCTAAATTTAGTGGGACAAAAATCCCCAAGATCAACCACAGGAGGAACGGGTTCCTCCTTTGGCCCTTCATAGTGCACAACTATTTCATCGCTAAAAGCATTCTTTTGGCAAAATCTTGTGAGCCTATACACAAGAGAGTATCATAGCTCATTATTTCGAAGGGCAAAATCATTATTAAGCTCGTTAATGCAATCAACCAAGACATTGGTAGGAACCTTTTTTCTAAGGTTTTCATTAAAAGCGACATAGTCTGAAGATTGAAAACGTCTAATTTCCTCTTGATCATAGAGGCTCGCTTCTATGGGAGGACGACCGGCGTCCACCTATAGTGCGCAAAGATTTCTTTGGACTCTCTTATGATAAATCTAAACTAGAGCCAAAAATATAGTAACAACGCGCTTAACAGAAGAATGCTCAATATTAGAGAATTCTAGGAAAATTCTTTGTATGCAAGGATGCATATGCATAAATTGTCTTTCAAGTTCAACTACAAGCATAGCGATAGCATCCGCAAGACTATTGGTTCTATGAAGAATAGAACAACCCATGGAAGATAAAGCACCGGCACAAGTAAAGAAATCTTGAATAACACCTCTGCCAATGATGTTACCACTACCGATTCGAAACTTTTTAGTATGCAAGATAGGGGGTTCATCGGCCGGAGCCTCGGTATTTTCTGTGTTATCATTATTGTCCATATCGACGATAATCTCCCCAATTTCAGACATAGCGGCAAACAAAAGCAAGGTGGAAGAAAGCGAGCGAAAAAGAGAGGAGGATATTGGGAAAGAGTGGGCGAATAAAACGGCAAGGGTGAAGTGGGGGAGAGGAAAACGAGAGGCAAATGGCAAATAATGTAATGCGAGGGAGATGGGTTTGTGATGGGTACTTGGTATGTCCTGACTTGAGCGAAGACCTCCCCGGCAACGGTGCCAGAAATCCTTCTTGCTACGTCTTGAGCTTGTGTTGGTTTTCCTCGAAGAGGAGAGGGTGATGCAGCAAAGTGTAGCGTAAGTATTTCCCTCAGTTTTGAGAACCAAGGTATCAATCCAGTAGGAGGCTCCTCAAAAGTCCCATGCACCTACACAAACAAACTGAGAACTCGCAACCAACGCAATAAAGGGGTTGTCAATCCCTTCACGGCCACTTGCGAAAGTGAGATCTAATAAAGATAGTATGATAAGATAGATATATTTTTGGTATTTTATGATATAGATGCAAAAAGAGTAAAGATGCAAATAGAAGTAGATTGAAAGCAAATATGATAAGAGATAGACCCTGGGGCCATAGGTTTCACTAGTGGCTTCTCTCAAATAGCATAAGTATTACGGTGGGTGAACAAATTATTGTCGAGCAATTGATAGAAAAGCGCATAGTTATGAGATTATCTAGGCATGATCATGTATATAGGCATCACGTCCATAACAAGTAGACCAACTCCTGCCTGCATCTACTACTATTACTCCACACATCGACCAACTCCTGCCTGCATCTAGAGTATTAAGTTCATAAGAACAGAGTAACGCATTAAGCAAGATGACATGATGTAGAGGGATAAACTCATGCAATATGATGTAAACCCCATCTTGTTATCCTCGATGGCAACAATACAATACGTGCCTTGCAACCCTTTCTGTCAGAGGGTAAGGACACTACAAGATTTAACCCAAAGCTAAGCACTTCTCCCATGGCAAGAAAGACCAATCTAGTAGGCCAAACCAAGCTGATAATTTGAAGAGACTTGCAAAGATAACTCAATCATACATAAAAGAATTCAGAGAAGATTCAAATATTATTCATAGATAAACTTGATCATAAACCCACAATCGGATCTCGACAAACACACCGCAAAAAGAGTTTGCATTGAATAGATCTCCACAAGAGAGGGGGAGAACATTGTATTGAGATCCAAAAAGAGAGAAGAAGCCATCTAGCTAATAACTATGGACCCGTAGGTCTGTGGTAAACTACTCACAACTCATCGGAGGGGCAAAGATGTTGATGTAGAGACCCTCCATGGTCGATTCCCCCTCCGGCAGAGTGCCGGCGAAGGCTCCAAGATGGGATCTCGCGGATACAGAAGGTTACGGTGGTGGAAATTGTGTTTCGTGGTGCCCTTGGATGTTTTCGGGGTACGTAGGTATATATAGGAGGAAGAAGTACATCGGTGGCCGCCCGAGGGGCCCACGAGACAGGGGGCACGCCCTACAAGGGGGGCGCGGCCCCCTATCTCGTGGGGCCCTCGAAAGCTTCTTGACTTGCACTCCAAGCTCTCCGGATCACGTTCATTCCAAAAATCACGCTCTCGAAGGTTTCATTCTGTTTGGACTCTGTTTGATATTCCTTTTCTTCGAAATACTGAAATAGGCAAAAAAAATAGCAATATGGGCTGGGCCTCCGGTTAGTAGGTTAGTCCCAAAAATGATATAAATGTGTAAAATAAAGCCCATAAGCATACAAAAGGGGTAATATAATAGCATGGAACAATCAAAAATTATATATATGTTGGAGACGTATCACCCCTACGCCTGGTTTCCATGTGTACCCCGGTTTACATAACTGAGCGGGTATTCGGAAGCACTCTGGACTGTCGGGTCCGGAGGCTGAAGTGAAAAGGTCCGCCATGACAAATGATTTACAATCCGGCTAGGGACAAAATATGTCAATTGAAGTACACAGTCACTTAGACTGGCTAAATTCTTCTACTATACCATCCAACAGGCTGTCTAGCCTACAATCCTATTGGGAATACTTTGCGGCTAATCCTACCTGGTCATATACCAGACTAACGGGAATCTCTTTCCCACCTGACCCTACAGGTCCGACCCGGGCCATGTGATTCGGATCAAGCTTGGTGTACCGTGTTTTTACCATGGCCCAAGCTTCCCTCGCACCTTGTCGACAGGCAGATATCTTCCATAATTGGAAGCGCCGCCGCGCTCCCTTGAGAAGATGTACAAGCTCCCCCATGCTTCCTGGCAGGGAGCCGAATGACCACAAGGCCGGGGCGACACCCTGCATTACCTGCCGAACTTGTTCGTGCAGTTGCGAAAACTCTTGCAGAAGATCTCCTGTGGATCCGGGCATCTCCTCTTCGAGACGACCAGTCAGCATACCTACAGACATAACTCTGTTAGCCTGTTTCTTTGCCGAACTATATAAAGGTTCATTTGAGCGCATACTAAAAATGCCACGCTGAAGCCTCCTGTTCTCCTTCACGGAGTCCGCAAGCTGGGCCCGAACATCTTTCAATTCCATGCCTAGCCAGGTATTGGCATCCTGGAGATCGTTTTTCTCTCGCCTGACCCGTGTAAGTACACGCTCGCCGGCCTTTAGTTGTTGTTGAGCTCGTTGTTCATCCTCTTGCAGGATCTCCGGATTCACTCCGGGATTGCCTGTGGAATCTAGTGTTAGATTTCCAAACATGCCAAATACTAACTGGTACACACAATCACGTTTACTATCGAGAAAAATATTACCAGATGAGGCCTTCTTGGATTCCTCCATTCCGGCAACTGTGGCGCTTAGCTGGGCTTTACACTCCTCCAGCTCTTGAGACAAATGGGTATTCTTCTGTGTAAGAACCTATTCATACAAATGATCCTTAAATCAGTTGTGCCAACTGTTTCAAGTCTCAGGGGCTACTGATATACATAATTATCAGATTTTGCTTACCCGTATATCTTTCAAGTACTGATCTGTGGCTCTAGCAAGCCCATTTTGAGTAGCTTGGATGTATGCGTCTCCCGAGTTGAAGGCATTGAACGCCTCTTCGGAGAAATTAGGGTCGCAGAGTGCGGCCCGCCGACGCCGATGATTCATAGCGTTCTCTACCTCGGAATTTGTAGCGGATATTCTATCTGCATCCTCTGTAGGAGGATCGTCCAGTGTTGTCCCCATGTCAGCCTCCACCCTTGAGGTCGGTTCTGGAGTCCGGCTGGTAGAGGCGTGGCTGGCAGGATCTCCGGACACAGTCCGGCGAATACTCTTTCTGTCAGGACACAGTGGACATTGTTATATTTTAAAGATGGTAATCATGGAGCAGGTTTTAAATCATACCTCTTCGATGGTGTCTCGATCCTGACCGCTTTCCTTTTAAGCCTACCCAGCTTGGGAGCCCCTTGCTGGTGAGTCGCCGCGGGTTCGGCACGGCACCCTGATGGCCTTCCCTATAAAGCACAATACATGTGTGGTGGGTAAGGTGTAAAGAGGGGATCCTTTTTGGAAGTTAAGTCTCCTGTTTTACTTACATGTGATGCAGGGAGGAGGCCAGGATAATCGGCAATGATGTCCACCAAGGTACCGTCACAGCTTGCGTGGTAAAACATCCTATTGATGAGCTCCACAAATACGTCTGGATCTTCTTCGAGACCAGGGTCGAGGGCCCAGTAGTGGTCCTCTGGCTGTGGAGTTGGGTTGTGGACCTCCCTCACAGCTTTCCGCAGTTCCTGTTATGGACTAGGAAGGTAAATATTTGCAATGAAAGAATGCGGGAATGAATAGAGTTGAGTAAGATAGCAACTCACCCAGCTAGGGGGGTTGTACATAGAAAATCCATCCCGTGGCTTAATGCGGATGAACTCCTCTTCTTCTCCTATATACAAATCGGACAATATTTTCGCCAGAGCGGTGGCGGAGTCCGGACCTTTACGACCGCAGTGGGTGGCGTCGTCTTCTCCATTGAAGTGCCACATGGGATG
>NC_041391.1:454618053-454624771 GCF_002162155.2 Triticum dicoccoides
CATATTGCCATAACCTCGATTATTGTCAATCCTGATTTGGCCAGCGTTTTTATCCTGCCCATCAACTGAAGGACCTCTCTTCTATCTTCCTCCTTGGAGTTCCGGGGACGCCAGCTACGATGTTTCTTCAATGGGGCATTTGTGAACTCGGGAAGACCCATTCGGATAGGGTCAGGAAGGGAGACGTCCTCTATGTAAAACCACTCAGAAGGCCAATCTTCGGATGTCTTCTTCGGAGTGCCGGACAGGTATCCGGTTCCGGTGATGCGCCATATTTCGGCTCCGCCCACTTGGTATATGAATCCCTCCTGATTGCGAGGGACGAGGCAGAACAGCCTCTTCCATAGCTCGAAATGAGCTTCGCAGCCCAGAAATAGCTCACAAAGGGCGACATAACCTGCGATGTGCAGGATGGAGGCAGGGGTGAAGTTGTGCAGCTGGAGGCCATAATACTCCAGGAGCCCGCGGAGGAACAGATGGATTGGAAATCCGAAGCCCCTCAACAAGTAAGGGACAAGGCATACTCACTCCCCCCTGGATGGGTTGGGGAAACTCTCCGCTTGCTCCCCGCCGTCATAAGTGGCTAATCCAGCTCGGACAGGGACAAGATATGAACGTGGGAGAAACCCTTGGGTCTGCAACTCCACTAATTGACCATGGGATACGGAACACACTTCTCCCAATCACCTGGCTTAGTGCTATGGGAGCGAGAGGAGGAGCTGCAGCGGCCGGCCATGATGGGATGTTTTTTTCGGGCGCGCTTTGATGAATCCTCACTTGGGGAAGATGATGTGATTTGGATCTGAGGATCCCCATCTCTTTAATAGATGATATACTTACATGGTCGGGGTGGCAAGTGTAAAAATGCCCCAACTTCTCGCATTCGCTCGACACGTGGAGCCTGTCATTATTAAGGTATAGAAGCCGATGAGTGCAACATTAAATGGGAAGCCGGACACTGCTCGTTACAATAGGTACTCTGGAGAATTTGGAGAAGAACTCGCCTTGCAATGCTGAAGACAATCTGTGCGCCGGACTCATCGTCATTGAAGCCTGGTTCGGGGGCTACTGAGGAAGTCCTGGATTAGGGGGTCCTCAGACAGCCGGACTATATACTTATGCCAGACTATTGGACTATGAAGATACAAGATTGAAGACTTCGTCACGTGTTCGGGTGGGACTCTCCTTTGCATGGAAGGCAAGCTTGGCAATTCGGATATGTAGATCTCCTTCTCTGTAACCGACTCTGTGTAACCCTAGCCCCCTTCGGTGTCTATATAAACCGGAGGGTTTAGTCCGTAGGACACCAACAATCATAATCATAGGCTAGCTTCTAGGGTTTAGCCTCTACGATCTCGTGGTAGATCAACTCTTGTAATACTCATATCATCAAGATCAATCAAGCAGGAAGTAGGGTATTACCTCCATAGAGAGGGCCCAAACCTGGGTAAACATTGTATCCCTTGCCTCCTGTTACCATTAGCCTTAGACGCACAGTTCGGGACGCCCTACCCGAGATCCACCGGTTTTGACACCGACAAAGGGCGGACGCAATTTTGTACCAAGATCCACCCCATGTGATAATTTGACGCGTGTAAAGTCGTTCACTTCATTGATGGTCAATTAATACAGTGCATGCAAATTGAGTGGACGTGAGGGCGGAAGAAAGACATTACTACTCCACTGCGCGCATGCGATTAGTTAAATCATGGGTTGCTAGTAGTACTTCCATTGGTCTCCTTCGTATTTTGTGCCAATTTTAGACAGTAACATAATATTTACGCATTTGAGCAGTGGAGTCTACTTGAAATTTATGTTCCACTAAACTCATCGGGGGCCGTTTCGGGCCTCGAAACCAAAACCATCAATTAATCTTTACATTGTTCCAATCCCATTCTAAAGCCTGCTCACACCTACTAGTACGTACCAAACCTGAACGTGTTCCCACTATGCAGGTATTAGTACTAGTGCTAGTACTTAGGTTATAAAAAGGGGAACTACCTAACCGAAAATTACTCTACCTTTCCTCCTCATAAGTGCTTCTTCTTTGTCCGTCCTTGCCATGGCCGGTGAGCAGAGCTCTAGGTCGAGAACTACTCGTAACAAGGGAGCGGCCACCAAGGTTGCGGAAAAAAAGAGGGCTCACCACCACGCAGAGACCACGAAAGATCTCTCACGGGCAGGCGATGGCTCCCAGGAGCGCCCTAGCCATGGAGGCGAACATGCCGAGCCGGCGGCGCTGCAGTCGTTATCCCTCAACGGCATGCCCGATCAGCTCAATAAGCACCTCAATAAGCAGAAGGAGTTCATCCACGGCTTGGTGGAGCTGCTGAAGGAGAGCCTCGACAACATGCCCGCTGAGCTCAATAAGCAGGGGGAGTTGACCGCCGGCTAGGTGATGCTGTTGAAGAAGAGCATTGCCTCGGAGAAGAAGGCGACCGGTGAAATCCTGCAAGTTCAGGAGAAGAACGCCGGCTAGAAGAAACCGCATGAGAATAGTAGTTCCTCGATGAAGATGCTGCAGGCCCTCGTCATGGAACAGAAGGAGGAGTTGGCGAAGCTCCGCATCGAGCACCCAGTTGTTGTCAAGGTACGTAATGCGGCCGTGGAATAGATGATGAAGGCCCGCGTCGAGAAATCCCGTGTCATGGACAGAATGAAGAAGATGGCGGAGGAGATGCGCAAGGAGATGGAGGTCATGGAGGCGATGAAGAAGCAGTTACGACTCCGCGGCAAATGAGATCATTTGGGGTGATAATCTTCCTTCTTCTTTTGCTCATGTGTCTCATCTTTTGCTTTGGGTGTTTCGCCGCATGTTTCACGTTCTCTGCGAGGCATGAATAGAACAATGCTAACAATGAGATGACTAGCAAATTAGATCATTTTTTATAGCCATATGGCACTGGGCTTCCGTGTTTCGTGCTCCTCCGTCGTAGTACTACTCCAGTGCAAAACTTGAGTATACCGCACGGTTCTTTGCTCCTTCTCAGGTCGTCAGCACATTTATATGAGCAGTCAAATCACAAGGCCCCACCTTCCAGCAGTAATGAGCCGTCAAATCACAACGGCCCTCGCCTCTCGTGAAACCGACCAAGCTAGACTGCCCCACCCTCTAGCCTTTTAAAAAATGTATACTTTTGTACAATAGTAGTATCGATGGATTGCGCCATGGAGCAAAACTTGAAATTAAAAAAAAGGTGGTACATATAGAGAGCGCTCATCGCCAAATTATGCATATAGTACTATTAAAAAGGCTAGTCACAATAACGGTGTCCAGCATAACCCACCCCTCAAATAAAACTAAGCACCCTGGAATTCTTTGACAAAACTAAGCACCCTGAAATTCTTTGACAACTAAACTGCTGGCTATATGATGTTGGCCATATATTTGTACGTATATAATGTGAAGAAACGGGTGGTAGTACTATACCAACTAAAAGATGAAATGTAAGAAATACTAGTATGTACGTACTGAAGAATTAAAGTAACGAGAAGAAACATAACACAGTTCTGCTGGGAGCTCGGCACAACACACCCCTCAAATTAAACTAAGCACACCTAAAATTAAACTATGCAACTAATTCGATAGACACTGCATTAGAACCACCATGAGCAATAACACGACCACCTTACTCGGAGTCCTCGTCCACGTCCTCAACCTCATCCTTGTCCCTCTTCCTCTTGGCCGATACTTCTTTGCTTGAACCGCACACTTGGCTCTTGCTCTTCATCCAACCCTTATAGCTTTTGAAACAAAGGTAGCCATCCATTGCAGCATAGTGGATGTGGTCTATATCTAGTACATTCCGCTGCCATGCATGACGATGAAACATGTGATGAGGTTTCTCCAGTTTACCGTACGAAGGATGAACCATGGCTCCTGCCAGGGTCGGCATTGAAGGCTGGCCACTGGAGGGCAGCAGCCGATTCTTCTGGAGGTCGAAGGGGTTGCCTACAACGAGGCCTATCTGACCCAGGACTCTTTTGTCGTTCGTAAAGTCTACAGTAACGAATTTGACTAGGTTGCTCCTGAGGAAGTTCTTAAAATCCAGGCATTCAACATCGGCATGGCATATGTGGTAGACCAAGCATAAGTCATGCACGCAAACCTGGATCACGGCGGGCTTCTTCCTCTCTTCCTCCTTTAGATCCTTCTCTCGTCCCAGGACTATGGTGTACTCAACATCTGGCCCAGTGACCCACTCATCATCTGAGTTTTCAAACATGCTTCTGAAGCGAGAAAGGCATCCTTTCACCATCGCGGAAGAACGGGTGTAGATGATGTCGAACTCATCACTGGTGATGGTTCTAACCTTGTACTCACCGCCGATCATGGAGATTTGGGACGCCATGGATTTGGGAGGAGGGTTATGATTAGTGGAACTGCCGTAATATGAAGGGACGGGATGACTAGGAGCGAACCACCGTAATATTAGAGGACGTGCGGGGACGAGTAGGAGCGAACTGCCAGCGTGCGAACGGCAGGGTAGTGGATTTCCATTCTCCCCTGATACGGGCTTCTGAGAGCCCTTGGATCTAAGATCGAACGGTTGCATGGCGTGATTCTAGACCTATGGGCGAAAATCCTATCCTGGAGGGTTATTCTGCAAATTTTTAGAAACTTAGCATGCGACCGTTCGATCTTAGATCCAAGGGCTGCCAGTATCCCGTATCATGGTCGCGCCTACCATGACCGTTGCGTCGCTCGCGTGGTCGCGCCCTTGAGATATAACACGGTGCGTTGGCTATCTGATGTTGGCATGTCATCACTTAGTCACTCATACTACAACAAGGTTAGCTATAAGGTTGGCTAGAAGTGTATTTTTTTTACTTCTCTCTATCTATTTCTTCGTACTCCCTCCATCCCATAATATAAGAACATTTTTGACACTAGTGTAGTTCCAAAAATGTTCTTATATTATGGGACAGAGGGAGTAGTATTTATTGCTTTTGCCAAGGAGTGACCTCTTCCAATGAATGGTGCTTTAGATGAGGTGCTAAGGGCATTAAATGGCTTAGCAATCAAGTCCCCAATGCATAGGTGCTTATTAGTTTTTTGTTGCTAAGTTTGCTTCATTTAATTAGCTATAGACTCAAAATTGTCTTTTCACCTAGGTACACGCGCTTAGCACCGTTTCTTCCTTGGGTCACCAAACTAGTATCTCTCTTCTTGATTAACTTGCCACATCAGAATTTATGCCTATGTGGCAAGCTTAGCACCTATAGGAGCAACACTAGTAGAAAAGGGGGCATTGGTCCAGGCCGGGTCAGCCCATTAGTCCCGGTTCAATCCAGAACCGGGACCAATGGGGGCATTGGACTCGGTTCGTGAGCCCCGGGGGCCGGCCGGGCCACGTGGGCCATTAGTCCCGGTTCGTCTGGACCTTTTGGTCCCGATTGGTGGGACGAACTGGGACCAATGGTCCTCGCTCCTGGCCCACCACTATTGGTCCCGGTTGGAGGCATGAACCGGGACCAAAGGCCGCCCATTAGTCCCAGTTCATACCACCAACCAGGACAAAAGGGTTGGTCCTCGTTGCGGCCAGAGTTTAGTCCCACCTCGCCAACCGAAGGGGGCTCACACCGGTTTATAAGCCCCTCCCTCTCTGCCTTGTTGAGCTCCTCTCAAAATGAAAATAGATGCCCTTATACAGGAAATTTGACCTAAATTCATACTGAATTTCTCTGAAGTTAGTAGAAATTTATTATGAATTTAGGTTGAATTTTCTCTATAAGCGCATCTATGCTCATTTTTTTAGTAAAGTTAATCACAACTATTTTTTCTTCTATTTATTTCTTAGTAGTTTTTTATATAGTTTTTTTCTTTTCTGTTATATTTATTTTTTTCTATTTTTTTCTGAGTTGTAATAAGTCATTAAAAATAAAAAGATTTTAGTAAAGTTAATCACAACTATTTTTTCTTCTATTTATTTCTGAGTAGTTTTTTATATAGTTTTTTTTCTGCTATATTTATTTTTTTCTATTTTTTCTGTGTGGTAATAAGTCATTAAAAATAAGCATCTATGCTCATTTTTTTAGTAAAGTTAATCACAACTATTTTTTCTTCTATTTATTTCTGAGTAGTTTTTATATAGTTTTTTTCTTTTTTGCTATATTTATTTTTTTCTATTTATTTTTGTGTGGTAATAAGTCATTAAAAATAAAAAGAGGCGCAATGCTAGTTAATTCGCTTCAAGCCTTTCAGAATAGTGTAAACTGCACTGCACATAGCTCCGTGCAGTCTACCCTATTCCTCAAGGCTTGAAGCGAACCAACGTGCAGGTGAGCATTGAGCCTCTTCTTCATCCTCTCTGCACTCAGGGCTTATAAACAGCTGTGAGTGCCTCTCGCTTGGCGAGGTGGGACTAAAAAAACAGCTGCAGAAAATAAATAAGTAATTAGACGGGTCCATTGGTACCGGTTGGTGGCTCCAACCGGGACCAATGCCGCTCTTTAGTCCCGGTTGGTGGCACCAACCGGGACCAAAGCCCTCTGCTTCCCGCCCTTTGGGCTGCTGAAAAGAGGCCTTTGGTCCCGGTTGGTTCCACCAACCGGGACTAAAGGGGGCATTGGTCCCGGTTTGTGCCACGAACCGGGACCAAAGCCTTTGCTATATAAGGAAAATTTCAGAACCGCATCCCCACTTCGATCTCTCCTCCTCCTCAATCTCCCGACGCCGCGTGCCGTCGCCTGCCGCCACCTCGCCGTCACCGCCCCG
>NC_041391.1:454625675-454649889 GCF_002162155.2 Triticum dicoccoides
TTCATATATAGTTGAACTAGCTAGTTGATTTAATAAACTAATTTATTTTACTATATATAGAAGTAGTTTGTAGTAAGTGCTACTTTATTTATTTATAGTAAGTGCTACTTTATTTATTTATAGTAAGTGCTACTTTGTTTTTAGTAAGTACTACTTTATTTATTTATAGTAAGTGCTTAGTAGTTGAACTAGATAGTTGATTTAATTAATAAAACTACTTTATTTAACTATATATAGAAGTAGTTTGTAGTAAGTGCTACTTTATTTTTTATAGTAAGTGCTACTTTATTTATTTATAGTAAGTGCTACTTTGTTTTTAGTAAGTACTACTTTATTTATTTATAGTAAGTGCTTAGTAGTTGAACTAGATAGTTGATTTAATTAATAAAACTACTTTATTTAACTATATATAGAAGTACGTAGTTCCCGCATCGATGTCGGCGATGCCTATCCCACATCCTCGTCGTCGTCGACTCGGCGGTGGAGGCCTGCTTGATCAGGGCCATGTTCGGGATTGGGCTCCGCCGGGCTGGTATTGGGAGGTGCTACCTTCTGGGGGACGTAGGTTGGTGAGGAGGCAGCCCGTTGTTGACCCGATCCTTGTTTGGTGGCAGTCGCGTGGGCCAGTGACGGTGCCGAGGCTTCCGGACACCGCGGAGGTGGTACGTCACCGTGTCAGCGAGGAGGACGAGCACGTCCGTCGCTACATGGTTGCGTTGGAGGGTAGGTTCGACGATACCTGGCAGGTTCTTCAGGGATCTCACTGGAGCTATGATCCTATGATCGTTCCTTATCTTTGGGTGTCCAGCGCCCGCGACGATACCCGCCGGGTGCTACGGTTCTAGTTGTATTAATTAGCAATGCTATATGTATGATAGTATTCGAGGAGTATTCGACAATGTACGGACACAAGAGATGATGTACTTTTGGTTATAAGTGAATGCATGCTAATTTGAATATTACTTTATTTTACGATTTGGTTGTGCTTATTGAATGCTCATATTGGAAAAGTACTCCTACTTTGAATACTAAAATTGAAGAGCACTCTATGCAGAAATCTAGGAGCCCCCTCCATTATCCACGCCGTCGTGGGGGTAGCTTCTCCTTCATTCCCGTGTGCTAGACAATTTGTTGTAATAATGCACTCGGGAATGAAAGGAGGAGCTACGTACCATCACCGATAGTCAACCCGTGATTAATAATAATGATATAATTTAGGTTTTTAGTACATATATTTAATATTTGAATTATGAACTTAGGCCGGAAATGTCATACTCGGACGATGAAAACCGCCCGGGGGAGTGCGACTGGTGCCACGACGACCGAGGTATGTGTGACAGGTTCATTGAGCTGGACGAAGATCGACGCTTCAACATTAAGCTCGAGGAGACCTTCGATGTTCATACGGTACGCAACGACAACAAAAGTTTTTTTCGTAATTAAGCACGACTTCAACTATTTTAACGTGTATTTTTCATCTTTTCCAATTCGACTAGCTTATCCCATGCTTTGCAAGACGCTATGTCTTGGAGAGGATGGGTTTTGAAGACCATGAAAGTATGGAAACCAAAAAAATTATCCTAAGTACCCATCATGGTGTGGATTTTCAAGTAAAGTTGTACAATGCTCAGAGTGTAACCCATTTTGGTTGCAAAAGCTAGGAAGCACTTTGCAAGATGTATGGTTTTGATGAGGGTATGCTTGTCACCATGGATCTTGGTGATCCTACAATCGCGCAAGAGAGACCTTCGATTTTCGTCCTTGTGGATACACCTCCAATTCTTCCCCCATGTGAGCTTAACATAGTTATTAAGTAATTTATATTGTTTATTTCAAAATAGTTGACAACTTACTTCCATTGACAGCTTATTTTCATTCTTCAAAGAATGTGCGGAAGATGGTAGACAGAACCTACTACACCGAAGGCTCCGAATTAACTTATCAGGAGAAAAATCATCTGGTCGCATTTTGTACTGATCTTGAGAATTAAAATATCTACAATCAAACTCCTCAACATTATGGTCAATACGTGCCACTAGTGCATGTGTTGAACTACGGTAACTACCATGGAGATACCCTGGTAAGATTTTTTACTATTACGACATCCGTGCATCTTTTTGCACACTTCTAAAACTAGTACATCATTGCTAACTACGAAATTATTACTATGTTTTTCAACAGATAATCCCGAATGATTGTGTGCCTCATCTGATGTATACGCACGGTAGCCTTCATGTTTTGAACATACAACCAGGTCTTCCTACGAATCTGAACTGTCCATGCCGGGTTTCTAAAAGAAGTGGAGACATGACAATCAAAGAATGGAAAAAATGTATGGACAGTCGTAAGGAGCTTCTTGGAAGCAAAAATCAGCGAAGGGCAAGAATTGGAGACAGGATGATCACCATTCTTCATAATGGAGAGTCAGGGTCTATATTGTTTTATGCTATTTTACCTTAAGGGTGTTTAGGTCATGTCCTACCTGATACTGATGATCATGTGCTAAGAACAATTATGTAGGGTTGGGTTCGATGACTATGAGGATGATGATCGTATGACTTATTATTAATAATGAGTAGAAGTTGTATGATGATGCATGATTAGTAGGACTTGTTATTATATATGATGATGTATGATGCGAGCATGCATGAGTTATTATATCAGCGGGTGAAATGAACATATATAGCAGCAGTGTTGGTAAACCAAGGACGAAGATATAAGAGAGGACACTTCTCTCTATTAGCTAGCTAATAACAACCTAAAAATAACCCCAAAACCCCTAAAGCAACCACTTTTCTAAAAAAACATGGACTTTTGGTCCCGGTTGGTGCCACCAACGGGGACCAAAGGCCCCCTGACTGGGCTCGGCGCACAGGGCCACGTGGAGGCACATTGGTCCCGGTTCGTGTTTGAACCGGGACTAATGGGTGGAGGTATTAGTAACGACCCATTAGTCCCGGTTCTTGAACTGGGACTAAAGGCCCTTACGAACCGGGACTATTAGGTGTTTTTCTACTAGTGCAAGTAAGTACAATAGTGCGCATTACATGGCATTTTTGCATATGTGGAGGAAAGAGAGGCAAGGAAAAAGTGAAGAAGTAGGCTCTCATGCAAGAGCCAGGCTCTACTACATGGTGGAGCATTGGGAGAGGCACCTGTGTGGAGGTGGTCAGGAATCGGGAGACTCACGCCGATCATAGCGCCGCAGTTAAATTGATAATGGCAAGTCAAATCACAGGGCCCCACCTATCCATCAGTAACTCGTTGTCAAATCACACAGCCCTACGTTTGCAGCAGCCTACTCCTCATCTTCTCGCTTCTCTGTCGAACCGACTAGGCCAAACTGCCCCGCCTACCGCACAGGAAAAGCCCCGCCCTCGACTTTTAAATAGTACAATATACTAATTTTGTATCCATGGATTGCGCCATGGAGCAAAGCCTCTAGAAAACTGCGGTACACATGTACGAAGTATACAGCACGCCCGTCGCGTTCGCGTCGCACCCTAGACGTTCGATCGGTCTGGCACGCTGCTCTTTGAATGGAACGCGCGTCATCTCGCGTTTGCACACACATGTGGGAGCGCAATTGAGAACCGACCATAGGCACACTCCCTAGCCCCGCAAGTCGGGTGACTTAATAGAAGAGGGAGACGAGCGATAGTACTAGAGAAGTGTTGTACTACGTTGGTGCTTGGACGATCCCTGCAAGACACGGAAGATCAGTTCATCCATGCATGTGACCAGACTCCAGCAGACACGCCTGGATTGGCTATCGTATACATATCGTGTAGGCTGTGTTGTACAGGGTTGTAGTTCTGGTGAGAAATCTAAAAAAAGTTTTCTTGTCATCTCGCAAAATTAGGTGTCATGTGCTTCGGATCACTGTGAGGGTTAAACAGCGACAACTAAGTTGGGCTAGTCATTGGGGGCACATGCACGAAGACTACTCGGCTGCCATCTAGGTCAAGTCGGCTATGTTAATTAGGACATCTATAGACAAACCCCTTTTCTACGAGTTTATCTTTAATTTCAGCTTTGTTTCTCGTCTAGTTTGTCCATCGGGATTCATGTTGTCTCCTTTGGGCAGTGAGGTTATGATTTCTTGTCATGTGGCATTTTTTCGTGTTATATGTTATAATCTGGTGCTTCAGATCAAAATGACGACAACTGCGCCTCCGGGCCACGTGCATGAAGACTTCTCGACAGTCATTGACGAGGTCAAGCCGGCTCCGGTAGACAAAAGAAAACTAGTACTCCACTATATAGGCAGGAGCCTCCGCGCTTGCTTGCTAGTGTTGCTCTCTTCACAGTGTCTCGTCCTCTCCAGATCTAAACACGACAGCGGTGGCCACACTCTCTCTCTCTCTCTGCTCACCGCTGGTCATAGACCCAGCCGGATCCTCTCTGCCGAAGAAGGTGAGAAGGTGCAACGTTCACGCGGTCGTCCTCGCCGACGGCTCTTACCCACTACTGGCGCGTCCCGATCAGCCTGCCTTGCCGTTCTCTCCCAAGCACCGCTGACGATGGAGGTCCTCCGACCCCTTCTTCCTTGCTGCCGTAGTGTGGGCAGATCCAGCCTCCCACCGCCCACCTAGCGACATCCCGGCGACCATCAAGTATAACTTCCTTCGAAACCGGCCTTGCTCTACTTCCCGAGCTCCTGATGTCGCTGCATTTGTATCTTTTACTATTTCTCAGGCCCCCTCGTAGATAGGATCGATCAGCTATTCGAAAACCACCTATTTTTTTACGGTTAAGAGGTAAAACTAGTTCATGCACTCGAATCTAGTAGTACTTGGTTCAAACAAGGAAGAAAAGTGGTGGGGGTGGGGGAGATTTGTTACCTGACAATGGGGGCGAAAAGTAGCAGAGACTGGCTATCCAACTGGTCTCTAGGTCTAATAGGGAAATAAAGGGAAACATAGTACAAACTCAATATAAACCCGATCTATTTGTTGAAAAAGGAAAGAAAGTGGGGACTGGGGGACAAGTCAATAGAGTAAGTCCAACACTAGATTTGCTAGCCTCACACAGTATAAGGTGGCTATACCGAACAAAAATGGGACCAACCTAGATATCCTATTCTGATGTTTGTTACCCCGAGCCACTCTTATGTAATGCCACTGGTAAAATGTAGCAGTCGCACTGTTAAAAGTAATGCCTTCAGTAATATGAATCAATGGCACTTTTTTACATGTCCTGCTAAATTTCCCATTAAGATAAGTTGGTTCTTTTCGTTAGAAATGCAACTGTCCTGGTCCGCCTACTCTCCCGTACCCAAAGTAATGTCGTATTTAACAGTTGTCATAGTTAATCCTAATGCCCACACTAATATCTAGCAATGCCACTGCTTCAGAAATTGCTACTATCCTTGTAGGATTGCCATTCAGATAAGGAACATGCTTCTTTTCATTTGATGCATGTTTCATTACTTGTTAGTCACCCTCCTTTCCACCTTTTTTGTGCAAATAGAGATATACATTTCACGCTCGATCTTAGTTGAACTGCACAAATGATATCCAAATTATAGTTGAACATTCCAGGAGCTTCACAACCAACCTTGATGTTGCTCAATTTTATTGCAACTAATGAAGAAGAAGCTCTGTGGGTTTCGTTTTCTGATGGAAATGGAACCGGGGCTGGAGCCCTTTTCTTAAAAAATATGAAGAAGAAGTTGCTAGCTCACGGGACATTGCTTCATTTTAGGTGAACTGCACCAAAAGGTCCCATGAATTGAGTCATCCATGTTGGTGACTGAAAGAGCTAGCTTCATCATCCCAGTCTAAGCACCCCCGGCCTTTTCATCCTTGCGACGCATGGTACACCTCGTTTGCCACCTGCTCGACCCTAGTGTTACTGATAAAATGAAGTAATAATATAGTTAAAATAGAGCGAGTGTCCTCTCTATCATTTCATTTCTAATGTAGATAAAGAAAGTGCTTCTGTTTGTTAATGTATGTTTCATCAACTTGTCCCATTGTCAATGTTTAAGCATTTCTGCAAACTGGGGTGCTTAATATTAGTTGATCTGTACAAAAATAGAGATTTGAATGTCTCAAGGCGCATCCTTGTACTACTGCTGTACATTGATGTCCATCACTGACAGAAGGTGTATTTGGGAGACTTAGGATGATTTCCAGTATGAGGTGTACCATATGAGGCGTCGCAGGGCCCATCTCGCCCTCGCAGCATGGCATACTATGATACTATTGCAATATTTTCTTCTATTTATTTTGTGTGTTTCATCAACTAGTGCCACTATAATGTAATCATGCTTTTCATTATCTGTGCAAACAGGGTTATTCAGCTGCACTTTGGTGGAACTGCACAAACGTACGTATGGAACCGGCATATATGCATAGTGCTAGGTGTGCCAAGTAAAAATTACCGACACCAACCATGCTCCATGCATGCACTGGCATCCACCACCACCAGTGGGATGTGTGGCGCTCTCTATGGACGGATCTTTCTCGGCAGAAAATCCTCTAACCAAATACTAGTAGCTTACATTGGCAGTTTTGTAGGGAGTATTCTTTTCTGAAAGAAGCACCAATCTATTTTTCTTTATTTGTACATTGTGTCACAACTTTGACCCAAAGGTCCAGAGCTATTTTAGGGTGATTGGCGTAGTACTCGGAGACTGATTGTAAGCATGATTTTCATTAGCTGTCACACTAATTGTAAGCATGAGCAGGTGGAAGATTAGGTTAGTACGAAGCTTACCTTAAACCCTACCGCTGCCGTTGAAACAAGGCAAGCGTCGAGGGAACCGTGGAGAACGGCGGGGAAGCAACGTTGCACCATCCGGCCTCCTCTTGCGGTGGGAGAACGAATACTCCTGTGGCTCCGGCTGGCTCTGCACCCTCACAAACGGCACACCATACTCGATCGGTTTGTTATCCTATGGGTGCTCGACCTTCGACCTATACGCCCACCACCTCCGCCTGACTGTTGCCTCGGGCGAATCTGTCTGCTCCATCGCCTAGAGGAGATACTCGATGAACTCGGAGGATTGCGGCGTGACTGCCATCGAGGAGTACATGTACATCGCCGCCCTCATCACCGCTGTCTCGCTCTTTTGCAAAAATTGCCACAGGGCCCTCACCGTCCTCAAAATCTCCCACTCATTGTCAAACCAAGTAAGGATCTCCTTCAACCTAGCTAACTTTGCCTGGTCGCCACCGGCGATCTGCCTGATTCATTGTTGCATCCTCTCCATAGATGTCCTTCTGAGTGGTCTGGTGCTAGCTTTGGAAGATGGGAGGAGGGATGGTGTTCTTGCAATAGAGAAGAGGGAAAGGCGAGATGGTGGTTTTGGAATGGAGATGATGGAGAGGAGAGGAGGTGGTTTTGCAATGGAGAAGATCAGAAGAGGAAGAGGCGAGATGGTGGTTTTGGAATGGAGATGATGGAGAGGAGAGGAGGTGGTTTTGCAATGGAGAAGAGGGAGAGGAGCGTGCGGCAGCGATTTAGGATTGGACGAGAGGGCCGGCGCGCTGTGACTGGATCAAAATCAAAATCAATTTACCCTTCAATTAAGAAAGCGACCCCACATTAACTAGTCTCCCTTTTATTCTGGGCCATAATTGACCATGATTTTTGCACATAAAATATATGTTATACGTTGCAAAAATAATATAATTTGAAAGTACATTCAGATACGAACCAAACGATACATTTTTTTGGTGACATGCATTCACATTTTGCTTGTCAAATACAGTACATGGTCAAACTTTGACCCAAAATACGCAAAACAAAAAAATACTTCCAAGACCAGTGCCGCTCTTCCGCTTTTATCCTCTTAAACCACCACCGCTCCTCTTCTGTTCCAATCTAAATCTAGGGCCGCTCCTCTCCTCTTCCATTTCAAAACCACCGCCCCTCCTCTCCTGTTCTAGTCCAAAACCAGTGTCGCTCCTCTCCCGTTCTAATCGAAAACCAGCGCTGCTCCTCTTCTCTTCCATTCAAAAACCACCGCTGGCGAGTGAAGGTGTTGTGGAAAAGTAGATCGATGGAGGAGTACAAGCGATACGTGAGGATCACAGACGGCGACCCTGTGAAGCTAGCTAGGATGTTGGAGATACAGTCTTGGTTTGACAACAAGGACCAACTAGCAGCGATGGCGACATCCATGGCCAAATATCTGCAACAGAGCGAAAAGGCGGCGATACTCCCGGAGGGAGTCGTGTGGGAGTACATAGAGCTGCTCCTCTGGGCCATGGAGCAAACAGATTCACCGAATCCGATCGTGAGGGAGCGGTGGTGGGAGTATCGATCCCAGATGGAGCATCCACCAGTGATTGAAGGATTGAGCATCTACAGGGTGCCGTTTGTGAGGGTGTCCCGCCAGAGCGAGCCGGTGGAGTCTTCATCGACCAAACCCAACTGCAAGAGGAGAAAAGCAGTTGGCCCGACGATGCTTCCTCGCCATCCTCTCCCTCGCCGTTCACATAGACTCACGGGGCGGTTGTCTGCCGCCGAGGAATAGGAGGGGACTGCCCCCCCCCATCCCAATAGTTGGGCAGGTTGTGAATTGTCAGGAGGATCTTAGGGTTGTCAGTATTTGCAGGTTGTGAATTGTGTTTTGTGTTGTGTATTTTGAGAGTACTTTCAGATATGAATGTCTTTTGAATTTCAGATTTGCAGTATTGAGCATATGAAGTATTTTATGAATTCTAGAGATCTATTTTTAGCACTTGAAAAATGTAGTTTCATAGGAGTATAAAAGTGCAGACAATGTGATTCTCAAAAAAGAAACTGCAAGTTTCAGTTTCAGATAAGAAACTGCAAGTTCAGTTTCAGATAAGAAACTGCAACTTTCAGAGGCAGAGCATTTATATTAACACGGCCTTTTCAAACAGGGTTAACATCATGTTGGAAGTTTTATTCATGGTCGAAAATGGAACTACCAGCCAGTGAACATCATGCTAATCAACATTCATGCATAACACATCTTCATATGATGCACAGTCAAAAAGATATGCTATTTTGAAAATGCCCACACAATGTCGAGTGTGCGAAACACAGAGAAAACGAGGGACGAAGTTCTGGCAAGTGTTGGACGTGGTGTGCATAGATGACAATGGGGACCCACATGTCAATAAAGACAGAGGCAAAAAATTTGGAGATATTTTCCCTGCACAGGTGGAATCGAACCCGGGCGGAACAGCTGTCGGGTAGTGTCACTTGGCCACTAGGCTAGTTCAGTAGTTTCGTTAATAATAAGGCACTTCCTCAGGTGGTCGGATGTGCGCTCGTCGTGACGCCGCTGTCTGCCGTTGTAAACATGCTGAACAAACGAGAGGAATCTGGAGAGGACTGTATGTGGAGAGGCGGACAGTCGGGACCCACCAGGTCTATGGTCGTACGCAAGCAAGTGCCTCATCGAAAAAATACTTCCTCCTAATGCTATACTGATGTTGGGGCCCACGGATTTGTCAACATAGTTACATTTTTAGGTGCTTCAACGTAGTTACTATAGGAGATAAATTCACAATGAAGCCGGGGAGCTGGCAGGTATCATTTATTATCACTAAGGCAGCAAGTATCAGCTGGGTTTTGGGCTGCCCCGTCTAAGCTTTCTTTTTTAACATGCGCAGCCCACGACCTCGGATGGGAGGTCCATAGGCCTGTTTGTATTTTCTTGAGGGCCGTCATGTATCGACCGGCCTATGGACCTCCCATCCGAGGTTTTATTTTTCCTGAAACGTCGGCAGCCCAATTTATGTATTTTTTTGAAGAAAACGCAGAGGACTGTTCTATTTTTCTATATAAGAATAGGAACGCCAGGTCCAACTTATGTTCCCCTTCTAACTATATTATATATATTTAAATTATTTTATATGTTATTATATATTATTTTTATTGTCATCATATATTTAACAGATACTTACATATGTAAGAAAACAATATCCCACATCTTATTAACTTATAAAAATAATTTCTTAAAAATAAAATCCTGGATTGTTTTGCCACGAAAATCCTAGTGATTGTGTACAAAAGTTTGGTAAGATTTAAGGACGAATGTAATAATATCACTTATTATTTAAATATATTTATAACAAAATCCTCAGCCCCTTTTTATTTTTTGATAACATTGCTGGCCCAACCCAACATTATAATTAGAATCAGCCCAACAAAATCATGTATTTCGAGAAAGTGTAAATGGCCTGTAATTTTTTAGGAAAAATATAAATGGGCCGCATGGATGCTATATTATTTGTTCACCCGGCCCAGCTAATGGACTGTAATTCAAAAGAAAGATCAAATTGACTGTAAATTCTACCGCGCAAAAAAAAGACTGTAAATTCTGAAAAAATGGGTTGAATACGTGCCACATTTTTGGAGGCTGAAATGTGGGCCAATAGGTCGAAGCCAACGCAAGTCGTTGTCAATTTAGTCAACAAATGATTCTGACATGTTAGTCGTTGGATTTACATCCAACGACCGGCATCCATCTTCAATCTCTCGTCTTCTTCCTCCAGCGCCGTCGGGACCACCTCCCGCCTCCTGCTGCTAGCAGCTCTGCTTAGCACGCTTCGCTGTGAAGCGCTAGTCCACTGTTGGCCAGGCCATCCCTCCACCCCTCCACACCTCCTGTTCTTCTCCACCGACTACCGAACCACACCGCACTAGAACCAGTTAACCCTCGTACACCTCTTTGTTTGCGACTCTACTCCTGCGTCTTCCCATCTCCGGCTCATTGTTGTCCGGGGCCTCGCCGTCATCCACCACCTTGGATGCGCTCGGCACGGCGTGGTCAACATGGTCAATGAACGACACCATCAAAAGTAGACTGTGCATGGAGAGGCTGACAGCTGGGTCCACGGCCGCACACAAGGAAATGCCTCCTTATTACACGCAAAATAATGATTCCTCCACCTAACATTTGGAACCCACCGGAAGGGCCTCTGTATTTCGCGAAAAAACATGCCCCCCGCTGACAGGTCGGACCCACCAGCTATCTTCACACGCAAGGAAGTGCCTCCTTATTACGCACAAAAAAATGAATACTCCCCCTGCCAGCTGGAACCCAGCATAGTGGGAGGCTGACTTGTGGGCCTACCAAGTTGACGGGGACGAGGGCTTTGTCAACTTAGTCAATATGAACGATTCTAGCTCCTATTACCATACGATGTCATCTAACGACCGTAATGCTTCTTCAACCTCTGGTCTTCTTGCTCCAGCCGCCCAAACCAGCATCGGTCGTGCCGCGTACTCCTGCCTCCCATGGCCGACTGTGATGCCACAGAGGCCTCACTGCACCCTACTACTCCCACCGCTGGCCAAGCCATCCCTCTACTCACCCAAACCCCCTGTTATTCTGCGGCGACGGCAGCCTCACACCGCAGTCGAACCAGTGAACCCTTGTACTCCTCTCCACGGGGGCATCCACTGCCGCGTCTTTCCCGGCTCCACGTCATCCCCTTCCTAGGCCTCGCCGTCGTCCACTGCCCTGGTGCTCTCAGCGCTGTAGCCAGGAGTTGTCTTAGGTTAGTCTAATGGCATGGTCAACGTGATCAAGGAATGACTTCCATCGGACGTGGACTGTACATGGAGAGTCTGACAGCTGGGTCCACCGCTGCACTAAGGAAGTGCCTCCTTATTACGCGGAAAATAATGATTCCTCCACCTGACAGCAAGGGCCCACCATATGGGCCACCGTATTTCGCGAAAAAAACGTTTCCCCCCTGACTGCTGGGACCTACCAGCTACATCTTCGCACGCAAGAAAGTGCGTCCATATTACGGGAAAAAAATATGATTCGCCCCTGACTGCTGGCACCCACCAGCTACATCTTCGCACGCAAGGAAGTGCGTCCAGGCAAAAAAAAAACGATTCGCCCCCCTGACTGCTGGGACCCACCAGCTACATCTTCGCACGCAAGGAAGTGTCTGACAGTCGGGACCCACCTAGTCGAAGCGTACGTAGCATTGTCATTCTGGCCGTGAACGTGTACGTGCATACTGGTCGATGTAGAGGCGTGCACGTGTCGTAGTAGAGGCGCGCACATAGCATACACGTACGTACAGCGACCAGTGTGCAAGAAAGAAAATATGGCCACATACGTACATACGGGTGGGGTCTCGAACGCCTACTCATGCATACATACGGCCAGGGCTCGTGTACATGGCTGGGTCGGAACAAACAAACTCCATCATTGTCGTGTTCATGGGGAGGCAACAGAATGCGTCGTGTTCATCGGGAGGCAACGGAATGCTTCGTGTTCATTGGGAGGCAACGGAACACGTGGGAGCCAACCAGCTTGGACGGAACAGGTGATGGAAACGAGGCCTGGCATACCGTAGAACAGAGGAAACGGCCTTGTGTTCGACCGGCCACGTTCGAAACAGGATCCTGTTCATCGGGAGAGGTCTGGCATACCGCAAAACAGAGGAAACGGACTTGTGTTGGACCTCCTACGGTTGAAATGGGGTCCTGTTGATCAGGAGGGGTGTGGCGTACCGCAAAACAGAGGAAACGGACTTGTGTTGGAGCGCTACAGTCAAAATGGGGGTCCTGTTCATCGGGAGGGGTGTGGCGTACCGCAAAACGGGACTCCACGAGATACTGTTCATCTCCACCGTCGACTTCCTCCAGCCTCCACAAGCTATTATTCATCCACCGTCGACCTCCTCCAGCCTCCACCTGCGACTGTTCATCCACGGGCTCCTGTTCATCCAGCCTCCACTGCGCGCTACTCCACTGGCTATTGTTCAACCACCCCTCTCCACGGGCTCCTGTTCAACCACCCCTCCACGGGCTACTGTTCATCCACCTCTCCACCTTCTACTGTTCATCCAGCCCTCCACGGGGTCGTCTTGTTCATCCAGCCCTCCACGGGGTCCTGTTCATCCAGCCCCAACCGGCTCGATTGATCAGGGTCCTGTTCATCAAGAGGCAACACCATGGGGTCCTGTTCATCCACCCCCACCGCTCACTGTTCATCCACCCCCCCTCCCCACAACGCTCACTGTTCATCCAGAGGCAACATCAATCGGCTTCAGTTAGCAGTAGTAGCGAAGGAATCGCTCGATCGGGTTCAGTTAACAGCCATCGATCGGTCGCTCGGGTTTAGTAACACGTAGCCTGTAGTGCAATCGCTTGGGTTCAGTTAGAGCCCAATGCCTCACTCGGGTTCAGTTAGAGCCAACGCCCCGCACACACGTGCATACGTGTATGAGAGAAACGCGCATCGCTCGGCCCCCGACCACCCACCGTAACCGGGAACTCGCCGAAATTTTCCTCGCCCTCGCTTCTACCACGGTTTTTTCCGTCATGGACGGCCCAAATAATGTCATGCAACTGCGTCTCCGACCCGCCCAGGACGAAAATCCCATTTTCTGTCATGATTTTTTGTCATAGAAGTAGGAGCCCACCACATCTATGATGATACCGGGTTTTGTCACAATTATCATCAAAGAAGTGTCATAAGTATGACAGAAAAAAAAATTGTTCGACACAAAATGTCACGGATGTGTCTTTTTTTTGTAGTGCTCGGCCGCGACGTCCACATTAGTAGGAGCAGCTGCTGCTTTAGCTCTCGCTGCTGCTCTGCTCTTGCTCTCGGCCCCCTGCCTGGTCTGCTCTTGCTATTGCTCTTGCTCTTGCTCGCGCTGCTGCTCTCGCTCTTGCTCTTGCTTGCAATGCTGCTCCGATTTAGCTACACTTTAGTCGTCTGAATCGACTTTTGGGTCAGTCGATTTTCAGGAGGAGGGGCTCGCCAATATTTCAGGAAGAACCAGCTGCAGTGGGAAGGGGGGCTCGCCGGAGAGGTACCCCACTATCTATCTTAGGGTTCAGGGTGGGGGCGGTGGTCGCCGGCGGAGGTGGGGTGGTGGCGTGGGGATCGCCAGAGAAAAATCTCGGCACGGGTGGGGGGGCTAGAGGGATGGTCGAGGCGGCGGCAGACCGGCGGTGGAGAGTGGTTTTGGGACGGGCGAGGCGGCGCATCGCTGGCCGCGGGTGGCGAGGGGCGGCTATTTGGCCGATGGTGGCTGGCGGCTCAGGGGGGTGGAGGTTGAAGATGAACTGTAGGCCCTTGATTTCATATCCAACGGCTGGAAAATCGACTGACCAGAGGTGAAAATGTCAGTCGACTGATGTGTAGCCTCACCTCTAGTGCGTTCAGTTTTGGGAGTAAAATTCAGTTTCGACAGCAAAATTCAGTTTCGACAGTTAAGTTCAGTTTCGATAGTTAAATTCAGTTTCGACAGTTAAGTTCATAGATGAGCGGTTAATGTATTTTACATCTAGCACTTTGTGGTTATGTATTTTATGTCATCTATTGCAGATACTATTAGAATTCCACTCAGGTTAACATTGTCTCTCCTGTCCTACTTCAGCCTCGGCGTCGTACAACTCACGAGAGCTGCTCCAACGATGAAACCCTCAATCACAGCAGAGCAGTACCCCGGGCTCCATCTCAAGATGGCTAAGATCTTCTTCCCCTCCTCTGACAGCCAAGTCAGCCGGATCATCCTCACCGACCAACCCAATCACGCTGAGATCGACATGGTTCGCCAAAGAGGTTGTACACTTATTGCATCTCTTTTTTACTCTACATGTTATATATATTGTCCACTAAGCACATGTAGTATCATGAAATACGATTAGTTTCTCCTATTATATGACAAGCAGTGAGGTACCAGGTAACTTAGCTATCCGTGATGGACTTTCTTGAATGCTATCATTATTTATCTCTGCGCATTTGAGCTGTGCATTTGTCAATGGTCCTGGCAGTTCAGCTAGTAGGGCAGTGGCCTGGGTCCAAAGTAGTAGAAGTAGCACAAAAACATTTTTTGAGTGTAGGCTTTTCCTTGTTCAAGCCTGCCTACTAGAATCGCCAGTGCTTGAAAGGAAAAGTGAAGGAAAAACATAGGAATTGGAAAGTTTCCTATGGTACTACTATTCATGCATTTGGTTCAAAGGAATGGAGCAAAGGAAAACTGTAGGATTTGTTCCTTTAGTGTCTCCTTGAAAGAAAAATCGTAGGAATTTTAATATCCACTTGTCCTCCTTTTCAAATTCCTATTCATGAAGCACAAGACTAAGAGATAGTAGCATAATAGCATTATAACCATACATTTTCTTGTGGTTTGACTTAATCTCACCATGCTTCTTTGCATCCTGTGATCTTCCAATTCTTGTGAACCAGACACCCAGATTGGCAGAAATCCTGTGTTTTTAAATTCTCTGTTTTGCACGTGCATTCCTATCCTATTACTGTGTATTTCCTATCCATGTGTTGTTAGAATCCTCCAATTCAAACGAGCCCTTACAGAATTACTTCTCTTACAGATAGTTGTCAAAGAAAACCTTGCGTGGTTTGTCCCACTCCTGCTGCACCGTCGTCCACCCCAGCTCAGCTGCTCCAACGACAGAAGGGTCCAGCACAGCAGGGATCCGGCCTCCAGACTGTCTTTCGCCGCCTCAGATCTTCTTCCCTGCCGCCGGCAGCCATGAAAACTGCATTACCATCATCAACCAAGCAGATGACCTCGAGGACTACACGGGTCTGCAAGAGAGGTCACACTCTTTCATGTCTGCTTACGTTATGCATCACTTAATATTACATGCTACTTTATCGTCCTGTTCACCGATTAGACTCTAAGTCAGCTCCAAACTAATGGTCAAACTTGAGTTTTTAAATGGTTGTGGTGTACATATCGGGGCCGCAATCAATAGTATCTATCTACTATCTGGTTTATCTCTGGTGTCTACTATGAGTTTCATGTTGTGTGGGAAACAAACAGTAAAGAAGCCATTATCTGTACTTTTTAACTCACGCCATTATCTGTCGGCTATCATTGGTTTTGGGTCTATCCACAAGTTGCTACCATCACTCTAGATTTCTGCATGCACTCCTTACATAATCTCACTATGTTTTATTCCTATGCATGTCAGTTATTGTACACAATGGAACTAAACATGTAGAGCAAAAGATACGAGCCTTGCGTGGCAATAAAATTTCATGCAAACGTCGCTCCATGGTAGGCGCAAAGGCATCCCCCTCCACCCATTTCGGATTTTAATTGAGAGGAAGGTATCTGTTCTGAGGGGGATTCAGAAGGAGAAGACCACTCCTATTTACCCCCTGAGGTTTTCGCTCTAACTTGGCATGCTGATGTTGGTTATATCATACATATGGTGCCTTGCATTGCTTACTTTATACATCAAATATGTCATCTGCTTAGTTTAGACATGCTTTGTGTGAATGCCATCTGTTTAGTTTATTCATCATTTATGTGAATTATGCAACGCCATCTTGTTTAGCCAGGCATCATATATGTGGATTTTGCAATGACATCCTGCTTAGCCAGTCATCTTATATGTGAATTATATCAGGCCATCCTTTTTTCCGTTACGTATTACATTTGTCAACAATGTTAGTACATTCAACTACTTTTCGTGTGCATCAGCCATTTGACACGGTGATGGAAAATTCTGGAGTGAAAACAAGGTCTTCAGAGCAGACTATGCTATCTGACGAAGCACATATCTCGCTGGTTATGGATAGCTCCTCAGGGGAGGATTCAGAGACAGATGACCAGTCCTATCCCCCCCCCCGAGGTGTATGCTCTAACTTGGCAAGGTTATGTTGCTCATATCGTGCGTATGGTGTCTTGCATTGCTATGTCATTTGATTAGTTTAGACATGCTTTGTGTGAATGCCACCTGTTTAGTGTCTAATTACCATATATGTGAATTATGCATTGCCATCTTGTTGCAAGACATTATATATGTGAATTATGCAATGCTATCTTGTTGCAAAGGCATTATATATGTGAATCGTGCAATGCCATGTTGTTTAGCCAATCATCATGTATGTGAATTATACCATGCTATCATTTTTTTGCATTACGTGTTCCATTTGTTGACAACGTTTGTATATTAAACTACTCTTCATGTGCATCAGCCATTTGAAGCGGTGATGGAAGTATCTGGAGTGAAAACAAGGTATTCAGAGCAGACAATGCTACATGCTGAAGCAGACATCTTGCTGGTTACAGAGAGCTCCTCAGAGGAGGATTCAGAGACTGATGACCAGTCCTATTTTCCCCCTGAGGTCTATGCTCAAACTTGGCAGGGTTATATTACCCATGTCATGCATGTTGTCTTGCATTGCTTAGTTTTTACATCATATATGGATTGCCATCTGCTTACTTGCTTACTATATAAATCATATATTTGAATTATATCATGACATCATGTTTACATACACAACATATATCTGAATTATGGCATGGCAACCCATTTAATAAAGACATCATATAGTTATATTATCTCATCCTGTTTAGTGTTTACAGTCATCATATTTTGAATTATGTCATTCTATCCGTGAATTATATCATGTTATCATGTTTCCATAGGCGGCATGTATGTGAATTATGGCATGCCAACCTATTTAATAAACACATTATATAGTTATATCATGTCATCATGTTTACATAGTCATCATATTTTGAACTATGTCTTTCCATCTTTTTTAGTTAGCCATCATAATGTGAAATTGTGTCATGTTATCATGTTTAGTTAGCCATCATATATGTGAAATTATGTCATGCTATCCTGTTTGGTTAGACAACATAAATGTGAATTATTTCATGCCCTCTTTTATTCCACACTATCCATTGCACATGTCTATCATACAATGCTTGTACATTCAATTACTTTTCTTGTTTATCAGCCATTTGAATTGGAGAGGGTGATGGCAGTATCTAAGGGAGTAACAACATGGTCTTCAGAAAAGATAGTGCTACTAGTTGGTGCAAATAGAACCATGGTTGTACTTGCCCAAGAACCAGCCCCACCACACATAACCCAGACTCTCGCAGATTGTACCCCTACCCAGTTGGACGGAGAACCAGCTACACCCCTTCTAACCCCAACCCCAGCAGATAGTAACCCAGTTCCAGTTTACACAACACCGTCTCCACCATAGAGCACCCAAACACGAGCAGTTAGTAAGGGAACTACATTACCCAAAGCATGAGGACCACCACTCCAAATCCCAACTCAACGCTTAAAGGAGAAGAAGATTTGTTCTCAGGTCAGGTTCTGTAGCTATGGTTCATACTCCTTTGCTCTTGCATCACTGTATTTACTCATACCAACTACTTTCAAATTTCAAGGATGGAATTTAAACTCCAATGGCGCAACAGGTATGTTTTCAACCTGTTTCTTTAACTGGTTTGCTATTGTAATTTGCTCTATGTTGATTTCAGTTTCAATTGAATAAACAATTATGTTCTTAGGTCCTGCACATTACAAGTGTTGTTATTGCTCTATAGTTTCTCACACTTATATTCTATCTATTCTGCTTTGTATTGAACAAACATTATTTGAACTGTGTCTCTATCTTGATTTGGCAACAAAACTAGAATGATATAGACCATAAAGTGACCATGGTACATAGATATATGTTTCTTTCATGTTGTTATCCTGTCCACTTTACTACTGAACTGATTTACCAAAATGAGTTTCATATACAACATGGTAAACCTGTGATGTGTCTGCTTGTTTCTCTTTTAGAATGCGGACAAAATATTGGAGAACAATACCCCATTATGCAATGGTAAAGTAATGCAGATAAGGTTCAAGATAGTGAGACATCCTTGTTGGTCTCCAAGAAAGCTGATAAAAACTATCTTGGTGACATCGAGAGAACCCAAAAGTCCTGTCTTGATGTAGTGTTCGATTTACTGGCCACTACTGTTGGCACAAGTTCTTCAAACTCGCTACCTGAATCAGTTCGTCTTCTTGAGTCTCAACTTCAAATTGAAAGACATCGATCAGATGTGCGGCAACAGGAAGCTGAAGGACTGAGGAAGTCCCTGCAGAATTCAGATCCATACTTTCTGGTGCAACAACAAGCGCTGGAGGATTTAAGCGTCAAACAAGAGAAAGTTAATAAGCTTGCTAATCATCTTGCCAGCATTATGGGTACCCAGGATATTGTTTCTTGAGATCTTCTGAAGTGGTTTCAGTTCTGGACTTGTTTTGCTGCGGCGTTTATTTGCATTGGTCGCCAACTTTAAACTAGTGTATATGATATGTTGCTTTGTTCCCTATATTTGCACTGGTGGCGAAGTGGATGTAATATGTGTAATAGCCGTGATAGCCTAGTGTAAGTTGCTTGCTTATTTATTTCCTTGTTGTCTTGTTTATTTGTTTGCTTGTAGTCAGTGCAGTTCTTTTTCCGCGGTTTGCTAGTGGCCGCAATAACCTATTTTTTAAAACTAGGTCACAATAACCATGGGCTACATATTTACTGTAGTGACACTAGGCCTCCTACGGGTCGTAGAAACAATGGGCCTTCTACGGGGCGTAGAAACAATGGGCCTTCTACGGGTCGTAGACACAATGGGCCTTCTATGGGCCGTATCATCAATGTGCCTTCTACGGGTCGTATGATCGATTGGCCAAACATGGGCCAATAATAGACCACATTATGGTCGTAAATGAGCTAGAGTTGGAATCGTCGGTTCATGGGCCGACCATAACGGGCCGTCGTTAATTGGCCGTATTTGATGACGCTATGAAAATGGCCCAACGTATTAACAGGCCACAAACGGGCCGACTGTAACCACGGGCTGAATTTGGCCCACAATCAGAAAATTACAGTAACGGGACGTAAGTAACCGAATGCTGGAAATGAGCCCAAGAATAAATGGGCCCTGAGAAGGCCAAAAGATAAGATGGGCTGGAAATGGCCCAATGGAATAATGGGTCGTTAATGGGTATAAAGTGATACACTGTTCATTACGGGCCAGTTTCACCATGGGTCGTTTATGGGCCAAGAGTTACGAAGGGCCTCATATGGGCCGAAAGACGTCATGGGACATACAAGGGCCGGAAGTTAAAACGGGCTGGAATCATATTGGACGACCCAGATGATGCTACTGGGCCTAATTCGGATAGGTCATGATGGGCCCTGGGTTAGCGGGCTGTAAATGGGCTATATGCAAACATGCCGTTAACATGCTTTCCGTGGGCTGGCCTGCCACCTTTTGACCAAGTCAAACGGGCTGGCCTTTTCACAGGAATGGGCCTTTGTTGGGCCGTGCCATGTGTCGACGTATCATAGGCGCCTTCGGTCCAATGAGTGGATGACATCTGTCCCAACGGTGAGCCGACACGTGTTTCCTCCAGCCAATGATGATTTTACACATGGAAAATCCCCATTGGTCAGGGCTGTTAACGGGTTATCGGATCCAAAACCGGAGCCGATAGCTTAACGGCGAGTCGTTATGGTGGATGCCACGTGTTGGTCACCCTTGACGAAAGCACTTCTATGACGCGCGATTTATCGTCATGGAAGTGGACACTTCCGTGATGATAATGTTGGTAATGTAATGGAACACTTCTATGACAGCATAGGTATGACTATCTTGATTCTATCATAGAATCATCATGGATGTACATGCATGACAAAAAACGTGACCTACTGTGACAAACACGTATCATCACGAAAGTGTATTTTTTTGTAGTGACTTGTGGGTCATCAGGTATACCCAATGGTCTCTTTAGGGTATCCTATGAAGACACACTTCTTCGTTTTGGGTTCGAGCTTATCAGGCTGAAGCCTCTTGACATAAGCGTCGCTTCCCCCAACCTTAAGAAACAACAGCTTAGGTTTCTTGCCAAACCATAATTCATACGATGTAGTCTCAACGGATTTAGATGGTGCCCTATTTAAAGTGAATGGGGCAGTCTCTAATGCATAACCCCAAAATGATAGTGGAAAGTCGGTGAGAGACATCATAGAACGCATCATATCCAATAAATTATGATTACAATGTTCGGACACACCATTACGTTGTGGTGTTCCAGGTGGCGCAAGTTGTGATACAATTCCAAATTGTCTTAAATGTGTGTGAAACTCGTAACTCAAATATTCATCTCCACGATCAGATCGTAGAAATTTATTTTCTTGTTACGATGATTCTCCACTTCATTCTGAAATTCCTTGAACTTTTCAAATGTTTCAGACTTGTGTTTCGTTAAGTAAATATACCCGTATCTACTCAAATCATTTGTGAAGGTAAGGAAATAATGATATCCACCGCATGCTTTGACACTCATCGGACCACATACATTGGTATGTATTATTTCGAATAATTCACTTGTCCGCTCCATTGTACCGGAAAACAGGGTTTTAGTCATGTTCCATAAGGCATGGTTCACATGTTTCAAATGATTCATAATCAAGTGATTCCAAAAGTCCATCAGCATGGAGTTTATTCATGCGCTTCACACCAATATGACCTAAGCGGCAGTGCCACAAGTATGTGGTACTATCATCATTAACCTTGCATCTTTTGGCATCAATATTATGAACATGTGTATCACTACAATCAAGATTCAATAAGAATTACCATTCACAAGGGTGCATGACCATAAAAGATATTATTCATATAAATAGGACAATCATTATTCTTTGCCTTAAATGAATAACCGTCTCGCAATAAACAAGATCCAGACATAATGTTCATGAATAATGCAGGCACAAAATAGAAATTATTTAGGTTTAAAACTAATATCGATCGTAGAAGTAGAGAGAGTGTGCCGACGGTGCTCACATCAACCTGCGATCCATTTCCGATGCGCATCGACACCTCATCCTTAGCTAGTCTCCATTTACTCTGTAGCTTTTGTTTCAAGTTACAAATAGGAGCAACCGAACCAATATCAAATACCTAAGCGCTACTATGAGCACTAGTAAGGTACAAATAACATGTATATCAAATATACCTTTGTTGACGTTGATAGCCTTCTTATCTACCAAGTACTTAGGGCAGTTCTGCTTCCAGTGACCATTCCCCTTACAATAGAAGCACTCAGTCTCAGGTTTGGGACTAGCCTTGGGTTTCTTAACAGGAGCGGCAACTGCCTCGCCATTCTTCTTGAAGTTCCCTTTCTTTCCCTTGCCCTTTCTTGAAACTAGTGGCCTTATTAACCATCGGCACTTGATGCTCTTTCTTGATTTCTACCTCTGCAGCCTTAAGCATTGCGAAAAGCTCAGGGATCGTCTTCTCCATCCCTTGCATATTATAGTTCATCACGAAGCCCTTGTAGCTTGATGGTAGTGATTTGAGAACTCTATTAATCGCTACTTCATTCGAAAGATTAACTCCCAATTGATTCAAGTGGTTGGAGTACCCAGACATCTTGCTAACGGAGTTGTTCTCCTCCAGCTTGCAGCTAAAGAACTTGTCGGAGGTGTCATGCCTCTCAACCCGGGCGTGAGCCTGAAATACTAATTTTAGCTCCTGGAACATCTCATCTGCTCCGTGGTGCTCAAAACGTCTTTGGAGCCTGGTTCTAAGCCGTAAAGCATGGCGCACTGAACTATCATGTAGTCATTACTTCTAGTTTGCCAGACGTTCATAGCGCCCAGGTTTTTGGGAGCGGGTGGTTCACCTGGCGGTGCATCAAGGGCACAAGCCTTCTGTGCAGCAGTGAGGATAATCCTCAAATTACGGACCCAGTCCGGATAGTTGATTCCATCATATTTCAACTTTTCTTTTTCTAGGAAGGCATTAAAAATCAGGGGAGCTATAGCGCGAGCCATTGGAACGCATTAAAAATCAGGGGTGCTATAGCACGAGCCATTGATCTACAACATAATTTGCAAAGACATTTAGACTACGTCCATGATAGTTGGTCCAGTTAATCAAATTACTAGTGAACTCCCACTTGAATCAACATCCCTCAAGTTGTCTAAGTGTTACATGATCCAAATCAGCTACCCATGTCCGATTGTCACGTGAGATGAGGTCATCATCAATGGTGAACATCTCCATGTAGATCATATCTACTATATGACTCATGTTCGACCTTTCGGTCCTCCGTGTTCCGAGGCCATGTCTGTACATGCTAGGCTCATCAAGTTTAACCCAAGTATTCTACATGTGTAAAACCGTCTTACACCCGTTGTATGCGAACATATAGTCTATCACACCCGATCATCACAAGGTGCTTCGAAATAATGAACTTTCACAATGGTGCATACTTAGGAAGAACACTTTTACCTTCAAATTAAGAGAAGGGATCATATTATGATGCTACTATTGTCCTAAGCAAAATAAGATGCATAAAAAGGATAAACATCACATGCAATCAATATATGTGACATGATATGGCCATTATCATCTTGTGCTTTTGATCTCCATCTCCAAAGCACTGGCATGATCTCCATCGTCACCGGCATGACACCATGATCTCCATCATCGTGTCGTCACGTTGTTGTCTTCGCCAACTATTGCTTCTACAACTATTACTAACGCATAGTGATAAAGCAAATCAATTACATGGTGTTAAATCGTTGGCACGTAGGTCATACAATAAATTAAAGACAACCCTATGGCTCCTGCCGGTTGTCGTACTCATTGACATGCAAGTCGTGAACTTATTACAAAACATGATCATCTCATACATCAACATGTATCACATCACGTTTTGGCCATAGCACATCACAACATGCCCTGCAAAAACAAGTTAGACGTCCTCTACTTTGTTATTGCAATTTTTACATGGCTGCTAGGGCAAACTATAAGAACCGTTCTTATCTACGCAAACCACAATGGTGATATACATGTTGCCTTTTAACCTTCTTCAAGGACCACCGCTGTCAAATCAGATTCAACTAAGGTGGGAGAGACACACACCTGCAAAGCCACTTTTATGCAATACAAATTGCATGTTACTCAGTGGAACTGGTCTCGTGTGTGGACAAGTAAGGTTGGTCCGAGCCGCTTCATCCCACAATACCGGTGAATCCAAATAAGACAAAGGAAGAAAGCAATTTGAACATCAACGCCCACAACTTCTTTGTGTTTTACTCGTGCATATACATCTATGCATAGACCTAGCTCATGATGCCATTGTTGGGGAAAGTTTCATGAAATCAAAAAATTCCTACGAAACACCCAAGATCTATCTATGGAGATGCATGGCTATGAGAGAGGAGTGATTCTACATGCCCTTGTAGACCGAAAGTGTTAGCGTCATAACGCGGTTGATGTAGTCGTACTCTTCATGATCCAATCTAGTGCCGAATGGACATCACCTTCGAGTTTAGCACACGTATAGCTCGGCAGCGTCCTTTCCTTCTTGATCCAGCAAGCGAGGGAAAGGAGGCAGATGAGATCGGAACCAACACGACGGTGTGGTGGTGGTGGTGGCAGCAACGGAACTGCAGCAGGGCTTC
>NC_041391.1:454650013-454748659 GCF_002162155.2 Triticum dicoccoides
AGGCATGGAGGGGGCTGGTGGCTTGCCCTCCAATCCCCTAGGGTCGTTGTCCAAGAGAGAAGGAAGGAAATCCCTCCTTTCCTTCCCTACTGATTGATGTTCTCTTTTTTGGGATCCTGATCTTATCCCTTCGGGATATGATACTATTCCTTTTAAGGGAGGATCTTGGTGCGCCTAGACCAGGGGTGTGGGTTCTTTTCCCACTACCCACATTCTTGTGGGTCCCCCATGCAAATGGGCCCCACTCCGGAACCTTATAGAACCTTCCCGGTACAATACCAAAAAAATCCGTACATTTTTCAAAACCCTAAATATGACTTCCCATATATAAATATTTACCTCTGGACCATTCCGGAGGTCCTCGTGATGTCCCGGATCCCATCTGGGACTCGGAACAACCTTCGGATTTACCATATTAATATCTCAATACTACCCTAGCGCTATCGTACATTAAGCGTGCGACCCTACGGATTCGAGAATCATGTAGACATGACCGAGACTCCTCTCCAGTCAATAACCAATAGCGGGACCTGGCTGCCCATATTGGTTACTACATATTCCATGAACATCATTATGGGTTGAACGTGATGTCAAGGATTCAGTTAATCCCATATACAATTCCCTCTGTCCGGCGATATGTTACTTGCCCGAGATTCGATCATCGGTATCTCCATACCTAGTTCAATCTCGTTACCAGCAAGTCTATTTACTTGTTCCATAATACAAGATCTCGTGACTAAACTCATTAGTCACATGCTTGCAAGCTTCTTGTGATGTTGTATTACTGAGAGGTCCCAGAGATATCTCTCCATCGCACGGAGCGATAAATCTCGGTCTTGATCCATGCAACCCAACAAACACCTTCGGAAATACCTGTAGGGCACCTTTATGATCACCCAGTTATGAAGTGACATTTGATAGCACACAAAGTATTCCTCCGATATCCGGGAGTGACATGATCTCATGGTCTAAGGAACTGATACTTGACATGAAGAAAGCTATATCAAATAACTAAACGATCTGATGCTACACTTACGGTTGGGTATGTCCATCACATCATTCTCCTAATGATGTGATCATGTTATCAAATGACAACTCATGTCTATGGTTAGGAAATCTCTTGATCAACGAGTTAGTCTAGTAGGGGCTCACTATGAACACGGCGTTGTTTATGTATCCACACATGTATTTAAGATTCCAGTCAATACATTTTTAGCATTAATAATAAACATTTACCATGAACGGGAAATACGATAATAACCATTTTATTATTGCCTATAGCTCTACGGCATATTTCCAACAGCGCCAAGTTTTTCGAAACATCCCATCTTGACATTGTGGGCTTCGATGAATACGACCCACCAATAAATCATCACGGGGGTCCTCGGCCCGACGTTGATTAGATCGGTTATATAGCAAAAATGGCCTTAGGCCCAGTTTTGAGCCGCTTATTTACAACAACAAAAAGCTAAACGCACACCTACGCGCTACTGGACATGCCCACTACACGACATGCCATTTTTCTCTTTTTTTCTTTTTGCTTTTACCTTTTGTTAGTTTCATTATTTCCATTTTTTTACTCTTTATCTATTTTTTACTAATTAAAATTCTTTTTAATTCATATTTTATTTCCAAATTGGTCAATACCTTTTCCAAATTCAACAACATTTTTAAAATTCACGAGAAAAATTGAATTCTTCAATAATTTCTAGAATTCACAATCATTTTTAGTTAGCAAACATTTTAAATCGATGATTTTTTTTAGAACCCACGTATATTTTTCATAATTTGTGAACATTTTTCTAAGATATGTGAACAGTTTTAATTTTAACAATAAAATAAAATTCACGTACCTATTTGGGAATCCTGTTTCTAAAATTTCATATCCATATCATATTTTTTGGAAATAATTCACATAAAAAGTGGAAACTCCGTCTGGCGCATGACCATCTGGATTTATATTTGTTTTATAAAAAATCTCCACCTGCCTTATATTCTTTTCCCTAAAAAGTTCCCGCTCAAAACCGAGTCATGGGCTGGTTTTGCGTAATACCCTATTTGACGCATTCTTCGTCCAACTGTCAATCTTTCGCACAGAGAGCTTGTGATCAAGCGCTGACCTGGGCCGGCCTATTAACCTGTTTCAGCGTTTTCGGTTTTAGAAACCTTCTAGAGTTTCCCAGCCGTTTTTTTCGGTTCTGAACTAGTTTTCCGGTTACTTTAATGGTCTTCACAGTTTTCTTTAATTTTTCATTTTTTATTTCATTTTTATGCTTCTTTTTTTTCTTTTATCTTCCTTTTTAGTTTCTGTTTTCGCTTATTTTCACGTGTATTTATTTTCAACTTCATTTTTATTTTTTTAAAGTTCACGTTTCAACAATTGTTCTTAGATTTTAAAAATGTTCGTGCTTTTGAAAAAATGTTCATGGTTTCAAAAAATAATTCATAAACTAAAAAATTGTTTTCAAAATAAATTGGGAAATTTCAAGTAATGTTCTTGTTTTTAAAAGTTGTTTACAGTGTTTTTGTTCAATGTTTTCTCAACTTTTCTAAAAATGCTGTCATTTAGAAAAAAGGTTCACGTTTTCATTTGTTTAGGATTTCCAAAAAATGTTCGAGTTTCAAAAACTGTTCACAAATTTCAAAAAATGTTTGTGTTTTCGAATTTTGTTCGGGAGTTTCAAAATTTGTTCACGTTTCCAACTTTGCTTTCGAACTTCATAAAGTGTTGCCATTTAAAAAAATGTTCCATTTCAAAACAAATGTTCCTCATTTTCAAAAAAGAACCTGTTTGAAAAATTATTCATAATTTCGAAAACAAAACCACATTCTTTCAGGAAATGTTATGATTTTTTTCCGAATAATGTTTTCATATGCGAACGTGGCTTTGAGCTCTTATAATATTTGCGCTACCTACCATCAGTTACACCCGTTTGGTCTAGTGGTGTGTTGCACTCCCCTTGAATCCTCGCGACCTCTTTACTTTTACATCTCTTTTTAGTGATGCGCACGTGGTTTTCTAATGGGCCGGCCCAGTGGAGGCACTGTGTGCGTCGCTCCAACTATTTGCCGCAGGATGCGGCAAATAGGAGCTCCTGGTTTTGCTCTATAACCGACCAAATCAATGAAAGAAAACGTCTTAGGACTAGGATATGGGCCGGCCCACGCGAGTGAGTGCGCGGTGTGTCACAGGTTTTGTGCGCTTAAGCTTGATATGATGAAGGCATACCATCGCTAGAGTGGCCGTATCTGAAAGCGGTCATGATTAAGTTGGGCTCCAGTCCCAGATTTACAGAGACTATTATGAGGTGTGTTACTTCGGTTTCTTTCTTCGTTTTGTTTAATGGTGGTAGTTTGGATGGTTTCAGGCCTTCACGTGGACTGCGGCAGGGAGACCCGATCTCGCCATATCTATTCATGCTTGCTGCGGAGGGACTATCTTGCCTGTTGAAGTCCCAAATTGGGGTTCAGGGAATTGTAGTGGCGCCGGAAGCCCCTTTGGTTAATCATCTCCTTTTTGCCGATGACAGCCTACTCTTTTTTTAGGCAAATGAGGCGTCTGCTACACGCGTTAACGGGTTGCTGAGAGTTTATTGTGATGCTTCAGGTCAGAGAATAAATGTGGACAAATCATCGAATTTTTTCAGCAAGGGGGTAGCGAACTCGGCAAAGGAAGCAATCAAGAATACCCTTGATGTACACAATGACTCGTTAACTGAAAAGTATTTGGGTTTGCCATCAGATGTGGGCAGAGCAAAGGAAGGATCTTTTAAATATTTGAAAGACAGAATCTGGAAACGTGTTCAAGGTTGGATGGAGAAGTGTCTGTCAGCGGGAGGGAAAGAGGTCCTCATCAAGTCTGTAGCCCAGGCCATCCCAACATATTCGATGGCATGTTTCAAGCTACCTCGAGGTTTATGCGAGCACATCAACAGTTTGATCCGTAAATTTTGGTGGGGTAGTAAAAATGGCGAGAGGAGAACAACATGGGTGTCGTGAAAAACGATGTCAAAACCTAAATTTATGGGCAGCCTGGGTTTTCGAGATATCGAGTTGTTCAACCTGGCTCTTCTTGCCCGGTAAGCATGGAGGTTGATGCAGCAGCCGGAATCCCTCAACGCTCGGGTTCTGAAAGCCCGTTACTTCCAAAACACTGATTTGTTGAACGCCACGCTAGGAAGCGCCCCTTCCTAAGTCTGGCAGTCTCTTTTGGAGGGCCGCGACATTCTGTCCTTGGGGCTTATTAAGAGAATCGACACCGGAGCAGGCAAAAACGTTTGGCGGGACAACTGGCTGCCGAGAGACTATAAGTTGAGGGCCATCTGCACCCGATCAACGAAACCGCCGATGGTGGTTTCGGACCTAATCAATCCTGTCACCCGATCATGGAACAAGCAAGCCCTAACTGAGAACTTCATACCTGCTGATGTCGAGGTTATTCTCAACATACCACTTAGTACAAGGCAACAAGAGGACTTCTGGGCTTGGCATTATGATAAGCGAGGTATCTTTTCGGTCAGGTCAGCTTACAGGATGATTTGTGCTATCAAAACACAAAGAGAGGATTGGCTAGAGCACCGGCCGGGCCATTCTAATATTGCTCCAGACAAAAACTCATGGACCCGGCTATGGAAGGTGAAGGTTCCTTCAAAAAACTGAGTTTTCGTGTGGCGTTTGGCGCATACTTCAATCCCAACCGGCCTGGTTAGACATGAAAGGCATATGTCAGATTCTCCATCTTGTTCTATATGTGGAGCGGAGGAGGACACTTGGCGCCACTCGCTACTAATCTGCCGCATGGCAAGATGTGTTTGGGCTTTGGAGGATGATGAACTGGTCGAGCATGTGATATCAAACCAAACCGAAGATGCGAGGCTTTGGCTGTTTTGGCTGTTTGAGACGACAAATCAACATGACCTAGCTCGGATTTTGGTGACCATGTGGGCAATTTGGTGGGACAGGAGAAAGGCCATCCATGAGAATAAATTTAGAGCCCGCTTTCCACTATGAATTTCATTAAGAGATTTTTGGAGGAGCTAGACATAGCTTACTTGCACAGACCCAGGGCAAATGAAGTACGAGTGAATGGCCGAGAGCAAAAGTGTGGCTACCGCCCCCTGGCGAGGCTGCAAAGTTAAACTGTGACGGGGCCTGTCAACTTTAGGAGACAAAGGAGCAGTGGGAGTTGTATGCCGTGACAAATTTGGCAAGTTTTTAGGTGCTTCTGCGATGGTTTTTTATGGCCTCACCGACCCGAGTCTGGAGGCACATGCATGCAGCGAAGCACTAGCTCTAGCCTGGGATTTGAATCTACATGATCTCACCATTGCCTCAGATTGTGCAGAAGTGATTTCTAATATCAAATCTGCAGGTGTTCCATCTTATGCTCCTATTCTTCGAGAGATTCAAACTAGTAGCAATAATTTTTCTTCTGTTGATTTCCGTTTCGAGGGTAGAGACAATAATTTTAAGGCCCACTTGCTAGTTAAGGGAGCTGCGTTTCTCGCAGTGGGCCGCCATGTGTGGCTAGGGGTTCTGCCGAAGATTGCTTGTATTCCGAATGTCGTGAACTCTCTAGTTTACCTTAAAAAAAGTTTTCGCCCAAGTTTTTTTGATGGGTGCCTAAGTTTTCGCCCAAAAGCGGCAGCGGCCAGCGCAAAATTTGAACGAAACCGCCGCGCCGGCCGCCGGAGCCCGAGCTACTCGATACTCCCGTGTCCAGTCCAATCAGCCGCCTCTCCACTCACAGCTGCACACACGCCGCCACGATTCAAGGCCGCCGCCCGCTAGTCTAGAGGGGCCGCAACGGGAGGCATGGAAGGGGACGGCGAGACCTCGGCGGCGGAGGCGGCGCTCGGACTGAACCCTCAGACCTTCATCAACGAGGTCCTCAACTTCGTCGACGACATCTGCTTCCAGGCCTTCGAGTACTGCCTCCAGTTACGCCTCGGACCCCTCTCCGTAACACCAGCTCGCTTCGCCCCCCTTTGCCGCCTACCGGTTTTGTTAACTTTGCCCTTTCGCTGTCATTCTACAGGGAAGGCGCCCCCACGGCGGTCGGCGCCGCCACGGCGACCAATAAGGCCGAGGAGCTGAAACGGGTAGGTTTGTTCCGACCTCCGGATCCAATAGAATCGAACCCTCCTTCAGAATTTTGGGGGAGTCAGGGCACTACCAGATCCAGAATGGTGTCTTGACAAGAGTTTTTGCATTTTACATGCTAATAATGCTACTTCATCTAATTCAGTGATTGCACAGGGGAAACTGTTAGGTTTGAATCTGGACTAAACGCCCTCAGTGGCTTGCACATGTGAAGATGGCTCTGTTTTGCTTGTAATCCCACAGTGGGGATAACTGAACTGTATCTGTCATGTATAGATAGGTTTATTATGTTCGAGTATACCCATTCCAAAGGAAATTATGTAGCAATGTCGCCTTAACTGCCTAAGTAGATGCGTCTTTCAGGTGTAGAGGATATATAACTTATATTTACATGCTTGGTGATCCCTTTCTGTAGCAAACTGGATATTACTTTGTTCTGCAAACAGTGTCTTGGCACTTTATTGTGCCAGGAATGAGGTCTTCTTTGTCACACATTTGATACCAGACACTATTCGCAATTTCTGAAAGTAAAATGATTACTGACTGGAAGTTTGAAACAGCTAGAACAATCCTCATATTAACTTTAGGTTCGACCTATAAATCATCTGGTTTTACCTATAGCATCCTTTAGGATAGTTATAAAAACTGGTTTATTTTGCCTATGTTACATTCTTTCATATGATTAAATGCTCTGTATATTGTTTTGTCAAAACGTCTGCTGGAAACATCTGAAATTATGGACTTTGTGATGATTTTTGTCTTAGGGAGTAAATGAAATTCACCACTTGGTAAAGCATGTATTGGACAAGAGAATGAACAATTGGGAGATGTATTGCCTTCGGAAGTGTTTAACTGTACCTGAAGGATTTGTGCCACCTGAAGATGTATGTCTCTTATCTCAAAGTAATTTGGCAAGCCAGAATTTTCAATTTGATCCAACACTCTAGATGAATTGATCCACTCAATTCTCACCCCTGTTTCACATGACTTACTATAGATTATTTTAAAGATACTTTTTGTCTTGGGGGTTCATAATGTGGAAACTTATGCCTCATCTTATATTGATTCACCCGTTTGTGAAAAAAAAAACATTTCATTCAGTTGACTCAGCAATTGACAAGGAAACCTTTCAAGATAAAAGTTGTGCACAGTTGATACCAGTCGGGCTTGAACTATTTTGTAAGCCAATTAGAGAATTTGAGTTCTGCTCTCTACTCTACAGTGATTAACATTCCATCATTTCTGACTTTTAGGCTTTGTTTTGGCTATGAAAGCTTGAGCTTTTCTTTACCTATGTTGTAGCTCATGATATTATTGAAGTGCAGTTTTTCTAAGTGCTCGTGGTGTACATTATGTTCAACTAGGAAGTAATATGATAAATAGTAATATCAGCAAGACCTTCTGAATCTCAGGGCAAAATATATCTGGACATTTCTTATTGATGTCTTATTTTGAATTGCCCGACTAATGCACATCATTAATTCGTTGGCCGTTGTATTGAAATAGGATGCTACCTTTTTCTTTTATATTCTTAGCATATATTAGTGCAAATCTGTTTTCTACCCATCTTTGTCGAAATTATTGCACTTAGATTTCGATTCTAGATGCCCTACAGGCAAATATAGATTTATTCAGTATCAATGACACCATTTTACTAAACTGTTTGTAGGGAAATAGAAGTTTAATACGACTAAGTGATTAATTCATAACCATCGACTTTCCAGTTTGATATTATGGTACAGAACAAAGTTTCTGGTAAGTGTCATCCGCAGTTCAGTTCTTATATCTACTAAACGGAATCAGCGTGAAACATATAGTTAAGCTTAAGGTCAAAGTTTGCTTGCAATACGGTACTCAATAAATTACATGTTTGCGCACATTTTGTTTCACTGAAGCCATGCATTATTTTATATTTACTTTACAACCTGCATTTCAAAAAGCAAGAGGCATGTAAATGAGTATAATTATAATATATTTTCTTCATCAGGATAATTCTTCTGCAATGGTGTTGCATAAAGAAGGGAATTCTGATTTGGAACTGGATGCAGAACTTAATTCTTTGAGAAAAAAACTGGCAGATGTAAGTACTTTACTCGTAAAGAATTTGCTTGTTAATATTATCTACACTTAATCTAACAAACTCTGGTGTTGTTTAATTAGGCTAACAAGGAATCTGAAGAACTTCAAAGAGAAATTTCTTCCTTGGAAAGGCAAACTACATACAAGAGTAACCTTAATTCCTCTATCGCTGAAGTACTGAAGTTGTTTGAAGACAAATCTGTTCAAGAGAATATACAAGGTGTGCATTAAATATTTAATTCTCAAAATAATCAGAACTTTAAATTTATTGAATTATTTATTTGGATGGGTTTCACCTCTAGCCTACCCCAACTTGTTTGGGACTAAAGGCTTTGTTGTTGTTGTTGTATTTATTTGGACACTCACCACTTCAGATGATTAGTGAAGGGCTATTGTGTGAAACCACACCAGATATTACTCCCTCCGTTCCTAAATATTTATCTTTCTAGAGATTTCAACAAGTGACTACATACGAAGTAAAATGAGTGAATCTACACTTCAAAATATGTCTATATACATCCGTATGTGGTAGTCCATTTGAAATCTCTAGAAAAACAAATATTTAGGAACGGAGGGAGTATTTGTTATCATAGTCTTATCACCTTAAGCCCTGAAGTCAATGTTCTTTCCCTATCTCCTTGTTGGACCATCGAGATACTAACTAGTAATTTGGTAGCAAGTGCTGCACCTATCAGTGTTATCCATTTGTTATTTATTTATGAGCAACAATTCAGTACACCATCAACCTTTGGTCGTCTGTTGAACTTTTTGCTCTGACGTGTTAGCTTTAGCAACCAGATGGTTCTCACACTTAATTATGACTTCTCAGTTTTTGTCTGGCAATGTTCTATCCTTTTTGTATCTAGCATAAATACAGCTGAACATGGTTAACAGTATGCTTGGCAGAAATCACAAAGATCATATCCCTACATCAAAATTTGGTCTAGATAGTGCTGCTAGCTACTATTCGAGAAGCACTGCTTCTGCTCAATTATCTCTGGTTCAGAATGTATGCCTACTCAACTGTGATGAACCTGCAGCTATTGCGAACACAATACCAAAATTGCACCAGAAAATGAAGGTTATGAAAAGGAAAAAGGTTGAGCTTGAGGCCATGGTGGGCCAAAATGTTTGGAACGTCAATTGTCTTAGAGACCAGAAGCGTTTAGCACCAGGTAAGGGTTCCACCGTCATTTTCCTCTTGATATCTTCGTAGTTCTCGTGTGTATCTATGGCACAAACTTTAATCTCACCACCCTGTCTCACAGGTTCCGCTCCTAGCACCGAGGACATTCAAGAGGTGAACGCGGCTGTGAATGGCTCGCGGGAGGAGTAACTTGTGTTGTGGGTGCTCGCAGTATGAGGATGTCGACCGCCCCATGTACTACCAAGTCCGCTGTAATGTTGTCAAGCTACCCTCTCGCTAGCTACCTCAACTGCAGTTCTATCAGAACAGCTGTATGTACATGTCAGCTCCAACTCAAAAGACCACTAGCACAGTAGCATTCTCCATTCTCCAGCATTCTATAAGGCCTCTAGTGCTTAATCCCATCCGTTCACCATTGTTGCCGCTGCACGAAATTGAGATAAACAAATAAAAGGTCTGCAGTAAACTCTCCATGGAGTGTTTCTGTCGAATACAACCTTTTTTGTATGAAAAATTGTCCAATGCTCCTTTCTGTTGGGTTTTCTTTGCGGTTTAACCTTTGGTGGTGTTTTGTGCCGTTGTAGATTCATGTCCTTCTCTTGGAGCTGTTTTCTTGGTATCTCTCAGTGGAAATAAGCAATTGAAGCGGAATCGATAAAAATAGACCGGAGGTCTCTAATGTGATTTTTCTGCAATTTGTTCAAATCACCATCCCATAAAATAACTGACGTCATATCTTGTGCACCTATGTAGTAGTAGTAGTTTCTTAGAAACTATGATAATTATGACATTTTGCAAAAATGATAAAGAAAGGTAAATAGTATCATCGGCTGTCCACTTATTTTTTGTTTAGGTGCCAAATGATTTGTTTAGGTAATTGTTTGTTGTATGTTGTTTTACATTTTCTGATTGAGATTCGGGAGACAGACATCCAATATAGTAGTTGCGGATTCTAATCTGAGATCTCAGCAAAGCCAAAGAAACAAGGTAAGAGGCAACGTCGTAGGAGGTACTCATAAAATAGGATATACACGTATATTTATAGCGATGAGTGTAGGTGCGTATATATAAGCGTCTGATTATAAAAAAAAAAGGTGACGTCCTGAAAGAACACCATCGTCCCTTCCGAGGAAACGGAAAACGAAAGGAAAACGAAAGGAAAACGCAGCGTCTCCGTCCGTCCATATAAAAATAAGCCGTGGGCCAGCAAGGCACGCACAGATCTCCAAACCCTCGCACGCCAGCCACGCCAGGTTAATAGCCGCCGCAACCCACAAGATGGACGCCAGGACGCCCCGCCACCAAAGGCTGCTCCGCACCCCGCGCGGCCCACCGACGCCCCATCACCCCCGCCACCACCCCGGCACGCCCGGCCAAAACCCTATCCGCTACGTCCCTGCCGCCGCCCCGATCTCCCCGCGCTCCGCTGCCGCCGCCGTCGCCGCCATGGAGGACGACGCCATCACCACGCTCATGGACATCGACGACTCCCCCCGCAGCGCCGCCGGCGCAGGCTTCCTCGACGACGACGACGAGGGGGACCTCCTCCACTCCCACCGCATGGGCGGCCGCGGGAACGAGGCCCGGGGCCCCCTCCCCTTCGCCGGCTTCTTCAACACCTTCGACGGCGCCGACTTCGACGACTCCGATCTGGCCTGATCGAGGCGTCTTACGGTACTAGTAATGAGGCTGGGAGTCGTTCTGTCGATATGGTACTGGTGGTCTATCTAGTTAGGTTATTATCGGTGAAGTGAAACTATTTCGAGGCATCTGGAGACCTTTCGGTGATCAATCTAAGTATCGTGCTGCTGCGTTGCCCTTGGATCTCGTGTTGTTTGGTTAATACGCAAGTGCCTTAACGTTCCTTGATTATTATCATCTCTGCGAGTTTCTCTTTAATAGTATGATTGGTTATGGATTGTTGCTATGTTATTTCTGCTCAATTGTGGCTGTCTTGGGAACGAGCTGATGCTAAGCTAATAAATTCGCTTCAATTCTTGCTGTTGTGTGCTGTTTATCTTGCATAGATGGTGTTTGATTTTATTGTTGAAAACATTAGTCTACTAGGGATACTTAATTCCCAAGTCTCTTGTATCATAGTGGTATTGGTATGCAATTTTAGCCATTTTATTGAAGACGTTAGTCCAGCAGGGATACTTAATTAGCAGATCTCTTTGATCAGCAGTGGTGTTGCACTGGAAAATCCAGTTATCATCACAAATAAACACAGGGAATGCCTAGCTGGAACTTCAATGAACTCTTATTGTGTTTCTTTGCAACACAATTTAGTGATTTGTTAGGAGTTTGATCAACCCGGGTAGCTACAACTTTCACTTTATCAATGCTGCAAGTGCATTGAAATTTCCTAAGCAATATGCCCTTAATTTCCTCAAGGAGTTGATGCACTAGGATAGCCATGTACTTTTGATTGACCTTGCAATTGCAGGGCACATTCTATTAGCATGGAAAATTGAACCCCTCTTCTTTGAATCATCTCTATAACTTTATGAAATATTTTATGATTGCAAATTGTTTTGATTAGTATCATCTCTGTGAGTTCCTTTTGTTCTCTTCCTTGTAATAGTTCGAGTGATTATGGATATGCTTGTTGTTGTGTTATTTCTGCTCGTGGCTGTGTTGGGCATTAGCAGATGCTAAGCTAATCAATTAGCTTCAATTCTTGATGTTCTGTGTTGTTGATCATTCATAGATGGTCTTGTTGATAAGTAGTGGTATTTGTTTGCAATTTTGTTGAAATATTGATCTACTAGGGATACTTAATTCGTGAATCTCTTTGATAAGTATAGTGGTATTAGTTTGCAATTTTGGTGAAACATTGGTCTAACTACGGGTACTTAATTCGCAAATCTGTTTGATCAGTAGTTGTATATGAGTTCCGCCACACGTATGATGATTTCTGTACGATCTTTGTACTTTTTAGACACTCGATAGCAGCCGTCCATTTTATTTTCTGTACAGCTGGGATAAGATCGTATGAGGCTTTTCTATTTTCTGCACAGCTGGCATAAGATCGTATGAGGCTTTTATTGTACGCAAAGCACTTGTGGTAGTGGTATTAGTTTGCAATTTAAGGGATTTTAATTAGTACCCCCCTGTTTCATAATTCCTGTCATGGTTTTAGTTCAAATTATGGAATGGAGGAAGTAGATATATTTGATCAGCAGTGGTATTGCACTGGAAAGTCCAATTAGCATCAACCCTTTTTCTGTAGTACTGCCTCTGTAACTTCATATAAGAATTTTTTTGACACTCTGAAAACGTCTTATAAAAAATTCCATAGGGAGTAATAAAGACAGGGAATGCCTAGCTGGAACTTCAGCGAACCCTGCAACACAATTTAGTGCAATCCCATTATTACAAGATGCATTAGTGCTACTCAACAGTGTAGTATAAACTGCTGTCCTATTGCGGTAGCTGTAGAGTTGATCCCAACTTAAACTGCTCCTAAGTTTGTTATTCAAGGATCTCAGCCATACAAAATATGAGTTTCTCCGATGGTTCATCCCAGACCAATCTTTGGTTGACCTAGCATCGAAAGCCTACTTGAAATTGGCCCTTGCTTCATTTTCTATGTCAAATGTTACTACCTGGGTGCTAATATGTTTTCCCTTCATATGTACAATTGCTTGAATCATTGAAAGTCCACTCTTTCCAAGGCCATGTATAAGAGAGTGTGATGTGACAGCAAATACATTTTGTTCGGCTGGTTTTTATTTGGGAGTGCTGAATATAAGCTGTCATTTTTGCTTTTTGACGTCTGGAACTGTCATATTTAATAGGATGATGCGAGCGAGCCGTCCGATCTGGACGCTCCTAAGGCCAACTCCATCGTAAACGGACGTCTGTTTTGGACTGTTTTCGTCCATTTGGGGCGGCAATGGGGCAGCCCATGTCCGGTTGGGTCGTTTGGGTTGTCGGTGCGGCCGCACACCAAATCATGTCCGGGACGGACGTGATTTTTTTTTTGCAAAAACCTAAAATAAGATGCGGAAAAAATATAAAACAAATGCAAACATAAAAACATAAACATAATTAGGGGGTTTACGGCCACATAATGGCTTAGTTTCACGGTTTACATTGCCATAATTAACATAAAAAACTAAAAAAACGCCGTCCGTGCGCTCCTGTCATGCCCGTCGATGCCGTCGCCGTCTTCAGTGGTCGCCGTTGTCATCGTCGTCGTTGACGAGGTTGCCGTAGCCCGGCAGTGTCCAGAGGTGGGACGGCGGTGCGTGGTAGACGGGAGGGGGGGGGGGTGCTGGAAGGCCGGAGGTGCTTGCACCACCTCCTCCCGTGGCGAGGTCTCCCGCTCCGGTGACCGTGGCGGTGTGGGGCACCAGTTCACGCCTCCCACGGCGTCGGCCATCTTTGGAGTTGTGCACGACCAACTCCATTGCTGGCCCACGAGGGCCGGGTGGAACGCGGCCACCGGCTCCTCCTCCATCACGTCCTCCACCTTCACCATCTCCAGCTCGGGGATGGTGACGTCGCCGGCCGCAGAGAGGGCCATCATCTCCTCAAGGCCCTCCCATTGGTGCTCATCGTGCGTGCGCATGGAGTCCTTCATGACACGCTGCATGAGTCGGGCCTCCTCCGCAGTCATGCGAGGTGGTGGTGGTTACGGAGACGGTGAAGGTGACGACGACGACATGGGCGTGAGGCCGCGCACCCGTGTACCCCCGCGCACCTGGGGAGCACGCGCTGCACGGCGCTCACGTGGCCGCCGCGGCCCCGACGAGGTGCCGGCGAAGAACGAGGTGCGCCTCATGTCATGCTCGTCCTGGAACCAAGTGTCCCAGAGGGTGGAGTCTGGGGCATACCTGGCGTCGTAGTACAGGTCGTTGGGGAGGAGGAGGCGGCGGCGCTCGATCTCCTCGCGGAGCGCACGACCGCTCACAGGCACCGGTGGAATCAGCACCCAATCCGCGAACAAGTGCTAGTTATTGGGCAGGTGCACGTCGCTCTAGGGGAGCGGCGTCCTCGTCTGCCAATAACTGCGCTCGCCGCCGGCCGTAGGGCCGATGGTGAATGGGGCAGGCGCGGCCCAACGCGGTGGTGGTGATGCGGACTCCTTCACGGAGCCACGGCAGTGGCCCGCCGACGAGCTAGCCTCGCGGTCGTGCTTTCCCTTGCGGCCGCGGTTCCAGAAGCCCATGGCTGCGAGGTGGCCGGCCGGCGAGATCGGGGACGGGAAGAGGCTAGGGTTTGGGGTGTTGGTTTCGAGGAGGCAGGAAGGCCTCGAGTGGGAAGAGTGGACGACTGCCGGTCCATGGCTTCATTGGACGGATGACAGGTGGGGCCGACCACGCGTGCGCATTTATGTCGGGTGATGGGAGGTAGGTGGCCACCTGCCACGCGGCCCCGACGCGGACGAGCAAGGCGTCCGTTTGCTGTCCGCCGCGACTCAAACCGCGCGCATGTTTGCGCTCGAAATGGGTCAGCTCGGACACAAAACAGACGAGATGGGTCCAGGCCGTCGCGCGCTGGGCCGTCTGGTTTGATCGTTTTACTCCGAACGGACGGGGCCAGACAGGATGGGATCGCACGCTGGAGTTGGCCTAACCGATCCGGGCGTCATCCTTCCGCGACCAGTTTCATTGGAGAGAAAAAGACGGTCCTCTGATCCTTGCTCCATTGCACACTTCCCCCTCAGCCTGGCAGCAAAGCCTACTGTCGTGGGGATGATTCCGATAGTGAGAGGGGCAGAAAGGAGGCTGATCTATGGAGGCACAAATGGGTGACACATCTTTTTTACTAGTCCGGGCCTCTTACTGTGGATACCCTAGTCTTGTGCTTCGGAGAGCCTTTTTTTAGAATCGAGGGGGGAGAGAGAGTTCCCCCATCTGAATATATTACTCAAAGGATTCACAACAAGCTTTGTAGCGGAATTACGAGGACACATTACAACGTGCAGAGAGGAAAGACCCTCATGAGGAGATGGCATCCTTGTCATCGGACACAGAGAGCCAGTGAGACCAAATGTCTTAAGTCTCCTGTGATTAGTCTAGCGGAGGTAGTTGAGCGCCTGTCCAATGCTCTGAAGGCCTTGTCGTTCCTTGCTTCCCAGATCTTCCAAAGGATAGTGAGTAGCACAAACAACCATCCGCGTGGGGTGCACTTTGAGGAAGCGAAGCGTCCCAGAGAGGTTGTTGATGGAGGCAGAGATAGGCGTGATGCCTAGTCGCTGCTAGATGCGGTTGGCGTATGGTGGGGCGACTGGCGGCGTGGGCAGTGTGAGTCAGTGATGATGTGCTTGTTGATGAGGTTGACGCTTGTGTTGAGCCTGTCTCAGAAGATTATCCAGACGTGAGGACGTGTGAGCTCCAGATCCGGTGTGCATTGTTGTCAGTGTCAGCTTCTTGTAGAAGGACATCATAGGCATCCCGGATAGAGAAGTCCTTGCCCCCAATTAGGAAGCGTTGATCGTGATCTTGCGACAACATGAAGTCCTGCAACATAGACAAAAGTGAAACCAATTCTTACGTGGCGGTAAAGGTTAAAAGATTTCGCATGTTAAATTCTAAACCGAACCGCAAGATATTTGCCACCCATTCTGATCATAGGCACATGGGAGTAGGAGAATAGATTTGCAAAAGTGATTGCTAGTGCTTTTGGAGTGAGTCAGGTATCAAACCAGAAATAGGTTAAGGTTCAACTATTAGTAATCAAAAGGTGATTATAGTGCGTATGTGAAAGAGTGTGAGAGCGCCAGATTGAGAAAGTGCGTCACCTCTCACCTTCTATGTTACACAAGTGAAGGTATTATTGTCACCCACTAGAAGGTAATTATTCGCTCCACTCTACGATTGCCATGCTTCAAATGTCATGCGTATCTTGGACAATCTCAACCACGTAAGAAAGTTTATCTCTTTTTTCTTTTGTGAATTGGAGAAAGTTTATCTATTCCCTCCAAAAAGAAAGAAAGTTTATCTATTGGTGCAACAGAAATTCAACTATTTTCAATGAAATATCCACGTCAAGTTGGGACAGATTTCAAGTAGTATCTTTGTAGCTAGTAGAATGCCCGTGCGTTGTCACGGGCTTTTGAAATATTTTATTATGTGAACATCATTGAACATGATTATTAGAATACCTGTCAAAAATAAACATTGACATAAGCTCAGTCGGGTTGCTTTATTTCAAGTGCATCGTGGGATATCATCACTTGCACATCTTTTTGTTGTATAAAACTTGGTGAATTTTTGTCCCCTTCCAATGACGTCGCCCCGGGAACCCTGTGAATGGATTCTTTTTGAATGCCAATAGAGTCCATCTCCATCTCTCTCATATTATGCAAAATTAAACATATATAGAAATATACCTTTTCAGCATTATGTCCTGTGGAACAAATATACAAAGAAGAACAATTAGTTGCATGCACCTCTTCTGGCTGTATAATACTCGTTGAATTCTCAGCCCCATCCATCATCGCTACATCAGGGTGTTTGCTAGTCGGCATTTCTGAAGCAACAACAAAATCTATCAGTTTTTATGACCTACAAAGGTATTTTAATATAAACAAAGATTAGAATAATGTTTTTAAGATCATGCTACGTAAACTATATATTCATTGGACATATGCTAGAAATGAGCAGTTTGTAGTAGATTGAGTGGCATCCCAATTTTACTAAATTGTAGGCTCACCTCTAAATCACTTTTTGATGGTTATTCTCGTGAATATCTACTATTTATGGGTATCTATTATATTGCCCATACGAGATATGTTACATTTTCCACGAGCAAACAATGGATTTTCCCTTTATATAATGATAGTTGGTCATTTGTAATTTCTTGGATCCTTTTAATTTATTTGTTTAGATAAACATAGAGAAATATTAAGACACAAGATAAGCACATGCGAGAAGTCCACCATAAATCAAGTATATTTTGGATCTTCTATCAAAATTGTTTTAATTTGTAGGATATTCCTTTTATTGTTATTTTATTTTTTCAGGAAATATTTGTATGATATTCTGAATATATAGTGAATAGGTATAAATAGTGCTCTATTTTTATGATATTCCCATTATACCCCTCCTATATGACTTACTGTCCTCTCCCGCATGACCGCACTCTAACCACTTCCTCTCATCACCACTCACTCTCTCATTCCCCTCAGTCTCTCCCCTCCCTCTCCAGATCCATAGACTTCACCGGCGCAACCCACTCCCCTCTCACCGCCCTCGCCCTCACAGCCAGCAGAACTGGTGACCTCGTCTCCCACCGCCCCTCCCCCTCTCACCCCCTCCCCTCTTCTCATCAAAAAAAGTGAAGGGGGAGATCGAGAGACCAGGTGGTAGCCAGATCTGCCCACAACCGGCTAACAACATCATGCCAAGGTCGCCAACACCGTCATCAAATGGCGGGATTCTTCTACCTCGACGGACTTGCTCGCGTGTCGAGATATGAGAGGGGCCTTTTACTTCTTCCTCACTCATCGCCACTTTCGCCACGCCATGGATCGACCTTCCTCTTCTCCCACGGATGCCATGGACCGAGCTCACTCCCCTCCTCAAGGTCATCTCTTCACCCCTCTTCACGTTTGGCTTGCTGCAATGCAAACCCTCACCTTATCTCCATCCCTTTCCTCCCATATCAAGACATGCATGTGTTTCTACTCTGCCGCGTCACCTCACCACCGCCTTCGTCTCCTTATACAATGCCGTATCCGTCGCCTTCTGCCGGCTGTAGAAGAGCGTTTTCGGTTTTTGAACCTAAAAAATATAAAATGTAGATGTCAAGAGAGTGGTTATTTTATATTCGCTAATATACGGTCTATTCTGCTAATATTAGCAGAATAACTATTCTGCACACCACTTCGGCACTGCATGCTCAACAGAAGCGCACTGCATCATTTTGACGACGAGCACTGCAATAGAGACTAGTGAACTTCTCGTCGGAAAAAACTGCACGCGTTATTTTTTCGGTACTGTTTTCGCTCTGATTTTTTAACCGTTTATCGGAATGAGGCGTGTAATATACCATTGAAAAGCTATGGATTAAGCGCAACTTTGACATGTTGAACACTTTTCGAGATTTCACACGGTTTAAGAGCAGTTTTGAAAATAGTGCGGCGGATGACGAGTGGCAGCGAGCGTTTGTTCGCGTTTTTTTCTAAACCGCTTGTCGGAACGAAGCAAATGATACGCCGTTGGATAGATATCGTCGAGGCACATCTTTTTCATATATAAATCTTTCTCTAATTCATTACGGTTTAAGAGCAGTTTCAAATTTACTAAATCACGGAACTCTGTTTTTTAAATTTTTTGAAATTTTCGGTACTGTTTTTGCTCCAGTTTTCTAACCGTTTGTCGGAGCGAGGCGTGTGATACGCTGTTGAAAGCTACGAACGAGGCGCAACTTTCATATGTTGAAATATTTTTGAAATTCCTTACGGTTTTAAGTTAATTTTGTAAACCGTGCGGCGGACGACGAGTGGCAGCGGCCGTTTTTGGCGAAATTTTTGCAAACCGCTAGTCGGAATGATTCAAACGATACGCCGTTGGAAAGATATCAACGATACGCAACTCTTTCATGTAGAACCCTCTCTCTAATTCATTACGGTTTAAGAGCAGTTTTAAATTTACCGAAATGCGGACACTCTGTTTTTCGCGACACCCAAATCGACGTGGGTACTTCATCCAACTGAAAACCGCACTGCATCGAAGGAAAGACCGCACTGCATCGAACGGGTAAGAGAACTGCATGGTTTCTTTTATTGAAACGTAATTTTTTTCTTAGACGAGGAAGTGGAGTGCACTTCATATCGGGTGTAAGTGAACCACATCAAGCGAAAAATGAACCGAGACACAAGGCTAAGTGTACCGTATGATTTTTATTTGTCTTTTTCTTGCTTGTTTTCATCAGGTTAAGTGGACCATATTTGTCAATGTTAATGTGCTGCATCAAACGGGAAAGCGCACTGCAATGTCATCACAAAGGATTGCACGTGATTCTTCTTGTTATTGTTTAAAACAAAAAGAAATGCATAGTACAGTGGAGCGAACCTCTAAAAAAATAGAAAAAGTGCTTAGTATAGTGGAGTGAACCTCTCCACACAATAAAACTGAACCTCTTTGTCGACAAAACTTGAACCTCTGGACACAGTTTTTTGCATGTCCAATGTATATTGAGGAGGAATTGAAACTTGGATACAACAAAAGTGCAATTCATTTTTATGCTATTTTTACATTGTACTAGAACATAGGCCCCCAGCCGGCTACCATGCAAAACACACACATACACACAAAACCATCATGAGGCACACTGTACTGCATTGGGATGGCATCGATAGCAACCAAAATGAAGCAACCAAAATGAACTGAAGGCCGTCGCCGATGAACTCCATGTTGGGGAAGGAGAGAGCTGCGAGTGAGTGCTCCGGTGAACCATCGGTGATGTGCGCGAGCAACAGCGAAAACAGTAGCGAGTTGGGTACTGCACCAACGGTCCAACCGACCTGCAACGAAGAGCAACCTGCACTGCTCGCTGCATGGGCCAGCTGGAGAACCTCCTGTCCACACCAAGTAAACTGCAGCAACAATTCAACTGAAGAACCTCCTGCCGCGCGCATCCATATAGCAGCTTCGGGCGACCAAAACCGAAGTGTGTGACAATCGTCCTCAAGTGCTTCACACTGCACCGACGCCCCAACTGACCTGCAACGATGCAAGCTACACTGCTCGCCGTCAGTGGATAACAACAATGAGAAATTGGACGAGCTGGTCGTTGATCGGGCCGCCGACACATTTTTTTAGTCATCCCACAAACAAAAGAAACTGCACACCGGTGGAATCCGAGCTACCTCGCTGGAGATGTGAGCTGCGGCAAGGGGAGCAGTTAGTAGCTAGGAGAGGAAGAGGGCGGGGGTTTGCAATCTGCTAGGAGTCACGGCACCAGCGACGAAGAAATGCACGACGGCGCTCGTCCATGATGTGTGGACTGAGCGAACTGCACGGTGTCAATAAATGCTCTCCTCGAGTCTTCGGAGTGGACTGCAAGGGAGAGAATGGTGAGCACCTGGGGGCGTCGACGTGTGCTGCTGTGCTGCTGCTATCGATGGGGCCGCTGGCACGCCCAAGTACTGCAATCACCACCAGAAGGCGCCGCTTGTGCACCGACCACCGCCAAACTCCCCAGCCGTGACACTCGAGGGGAGATGTGGTCGACGGTGAGCCCCTGCCTTATCTGGTGTCTGTGGATGCGGATCCGAGTGTCGGCGTGGGCGCTGGGTTGGTCGTTTGGGGGAGGCACTGGAGGAGGAGGGGGAAAGAGGTCAACGGTCACCGGGGAGGCGAATCCAGGCATCGGGGATGGAATCATCCCGCGGGCTGGGGCGGCATCCAAGCCGGCGGTGTCGATGCAGCGCGGGGCCGCGCGAGCCCAGGCCGCCGGCGATGCAAGGCATGGGCTGTGCGAGCCCAGGCCACCGGTGATGCAGGGCAGGGGCAGCGCCAGCCCAGGCCGCCGATGGGTGGGTAGATAACCGGCTGGGAGTAGGACAGCGCCCAGCAGACGGTGGGTCGGGGGAGAGACGTGCGGCGCCGGTGGGGGGAATAAGTGGATCGAGGGTAGGAAGGTGACCAACAGAAGGTGCGGTGGGGAGGTGGCGCGGGGAAAGCTGAAGGAAATATGCCCTAGAGGCAATAATAAAGTTATTATTTATTTCCTTATAATCATGATAAATGTTTATTATTCATGCTAGAATTGTATTTACCGGAAACATAATACATGTGTGAATACATAGACAAACAGAGTGTCACTAGTATGCCTCTACTTGACTAGCTCGTTAATCAAAGATGGTTATGTTTCCTAACCATGAACAATGAGTTGTTATTTGATTAACGAGGTCACATCATTAGTAGAATGATCTGATTGACATGACCCATTCCATTAGCTTAGCACCCGATCGTTTAGTATGTTGCTATTGCTTTCTTCATGACTTATACATGTTCCTATGACTATGAGATTATGCAACTCCCGTTTACTGGAGGAACACTTTGGGTACTACCAAACGTCACAACGTAACTGGGTGATTATAAAGGAGTACTACAGGTGTCTCCAATGGTCGATGTTGGGTTGGCGTATTTCGAGATTAGGATTTGTCACTTCGATTGTCGGAGAGGTATCTCTGGGCCCTCTCGGTAATACACATCACATAAGCCTTGCAAGCATTACAACTAATATGTTAGTTGTGAGATGATGTATTACGGAACGAGTAAAGAGACTTGCCGGTAACGAGATTGAACTAGGTATTGGATACCGACGATCGAATCTCGGGCAAGTAACATACCGATGACAAAGGGAACAACGTATGTTGTTATGCGGTCTGACCGATAAAGATCTTCGTAGAATATGTAGGAGCCAATATGGGCATCCAGGTCCCGCTATTGGTTATTGACCAGAGACGTGTCTCGGTCATGTCTACATTGTTCTCGAACCCGTAGGGTCCGCACGCTTAAGGTTACGATGACAGTTATATTATGAGTTTATGCATTTTGATGTACCGAAGGTTGTTCGGAGTCCCGGATGTGATCACGGACATGACGAGGAGTCTCGAAATGGTCAAGACGTAAAGATTGATATATTGGAAGCCTATATTTGGATATCGGAAGTGTTCCGGGTGAAATCGGGATTTTACCAGAATACCGAGAGGGTTACCGGAACCCCCCGGGAACCATATGGGCCTTCATGGGCCTTAGTGGAAAGGTGAAAGGGCTGCCCACCAGGGCTGCGCGCCTCCCCCTTCCCCTAGTCCTATTAGGACTAGGAGAGGTGGCCGGCCACCCTTCTCCTCTTTCCCCCTTTGGGGATTCCTAGTTGGAATAGGATTGGAGGGGAGTCCTACTCCCGGTAGGAGTAGGACTCCTCCTGCGCCACCTCCTCCTGGCCGGCGCCTCCTCCCCCCTTGGCTCCTTTATATACTGAGGCAGGGGCACCTCTAAACACACAAGTTGACACAAGTTGATCCACGTGATCGATTCCTTAGCCGTGTGCGGTGCCCCCTGCCACCATATTCCTCGATAATACTGTAGCGGAGTTTAGGCGAAGCCCTGCTGCTGTAGTTCATCAAGATAGTCACCACGCCGTCGTGCTGACGAAACTCTTCCCCGACACTTTGCTGGATCGGAGTCCGGGGATCGTCATCGAGCTGAACGTGTGCTCGAACTCGGAGGTGCCGTAGTTTCGGTGCTTGATCGGTTGGATCGTGAAGACGTACGACTACTTCCTCTATGTTGTGTCATCGCTTCCGCAGTCGGTCTGCGTTGGGTACGTAGACAACACTCTCCTCTCGTTGCTATGCATCACATGATCCTGTGTGCGCGTAGGAAATTTTTTGAAATTACTACGAAACCCAACAGTGGCATCCGAGCCTAGGTTATTGATGTTGATGTTATATGCACGAGTAGAACACAAGTGAGTTGTGGACGATACAAGTCATACTGCCTACCAGCATGTCATACTTTGGTTCGGCGGTATTGTTGGACGAGACGACCCAGACCAACCTTACGCGTACGCTTACGCGAGACCGGTTCCCTCGACGTGCTTTGCACAGAGATGGCTTGCGGGCGACTGTCTCTCCAACTTTAGTTGAACCAAGTATGGCTACGCCCGGTCCTTGCGAAGGTTAAAACGGAGTCTATTTGACAAACTATCGTTGTGGTTTTGATGCGTAGGTGAGATTGGTTCTTACTTAAGCCCGTAGCAGCCACGTAAAACAAGCAACAACAAAGTAGAGGACGTCTAACTTGTTTTTGCAGGGCATGTTGTGATGTGATATGGTCAAAGCATGATGCTGAATTTTATTGTATGAGATGATCATGTTTTGTAACCAAGTTATCGGCAACTGGCAGGAGCCATATGGTTGTCGCTTTATTGTATGCAATGCAAACGCGATGTAATGCTTTACTTTATTACTAAACGGTAGTGATAGTCGTGGAAGCATAAGATTGGCGAGACGACAACGATGCTACGATGGAGATCAAGGTGTCGCGCCGGTGACGATGGTGATCATGACGGTGCTTCGGAGATGGAGATCACAAGCACAAGATGATGATGGCCATATCATATCACTTATATTGATTGCATGTGATGTTTATCCTTTTATGCATCTTATCTTGCTTTGATTGACGGTAGCATTATAAGATGATCTCTCACTAAATTATCAAGAAGTGTTCTCCCTGAGTATGCACCGTTGCCAAAGTTCGTCGTGCCCAGACACCACGTGATGATCGGGTGTGATAAGCTCTACGTCCATCTACAACGGGTGCAAGCCAGTTTTTGCACACGCAGAATACTCAGGTTAAACTTGACGAGCCTAGCATATGCAGATATGGCCTCGGAACACGGAGACCGAAAGGTCGAGCGTGAATCATATAGTAGATATGATCAACATAATGATGTTCACCGATGAAACTACTCCATCTCACGTGATGATCGGATATGGTTTAGTTGATTTGGATCACGTGATCACTTAGAGGATTAGAGGGATGTCTGTCTAAGTGGGAGTTCTTAAGTAATATGATTAAATTGAACTTAAATTTATCATGAACTTAGTCCTGGTAGTATTTTGCAAATCATGTTGTAGATCAATAGCTCGCGTTGTTGCTTCCCTGTGTTTATTTTGATATGTTCCTAGAGAAAATTGTGTTGAAAAATGTTAGTAGCAATGTTGCGGATTTGATCCGTGATCTGAGGTTAAATCCTCATTGCTGCACAGAAGAATTATGTCCTTAATGCACCGCTAGGTGACGGACCTATTGCAGGAGCAAATGCAGACGTTATGAACGTTTGGCTAGCTCAATATGATGACTAATTGATAGTTTAAGTGCACCATGCTTAACGGCTTAGAATCGGGACTTCAAAGACGTTTTGAATGTCATGGACCATATGAGATGTTCCAGGAGTTGAAGCTAATATTTCAAGCAAATACCCGAGTTGAGAGATATGAAGTCTCCAACAAGTTCTATAGCTAAAAGATGGAGGAGAATCGCTCAACTAGTGAGCATGTGCTCAGATTGTCTGAGTACTACAATCGCTTGAATCAAGTGGGAGTTAATCTTCCAGATAAGATAGTGATTGACAGAATTCTCTAGTCACCATCACCAAGTTAGTAGAACTTCGTGATGAACTATGACATGCAAGGGATAACGGAAACGATTCCCAAGCTCTTCGTAATGCGGAAATTGACGAAGGTAGAAATCGAGAAAAACATCAAGTGTTGATGGTAGACAAGACCACTAGTTTCAAGAAAAGGGGCAGAAGGAAGAAGGGGAACTTCAAGAAGAACAGCAAGCAAGTTGCTGCTCAAGTGAAGAAGCCCAAGTCTGATCCTAAGCCTGAGACTAAGTGTTTCTACTGCAAAGGGACTGGTCACTGGAAGCGGATCTACCCCAAGTGATTGGCGGATAAGAAGGATGGCAAAGTGAACATAAGTATATTTGATATACATGTTATTGATGTATACTTTACTAGTGTTTATCGCAAACCCTCAGTATTTGATACTAGTTCAGTTGCTAAGATTAGTAACTCGAAACGGGAGTTGCAGAATAAACAGAGACTAGTTAAGGGTGAAGTGACGATGTGTGTTGGAAGTGGTTCCAAGATTGATATGATCATCGTCACACACTCCCTATACTTTCGGGATTAGTGTTGAACCTAAATAAGTGTTATTTGGTGTTTGCGTTGAGCATGAATATGATTTGATCATGTTTATTGTAATACGATTATTCATTTAAGCAAGAGAATAAATTGTTGTTCTGTTTACATGAATAGAACCTTATATGGTTACACACCCAATGAAAATAGTTTGTTGGATCTCGATCGTAGTGATACACATAATCATAATATTGAAACCAAAAGATGCAAAGTTAATAATGATAAGTGCAACTTGTTTGTAGCACTGCCGTTTAGGTCATATTGGTGTAAAGCGCATGAAGAAACTCCATACTGATGGACTTTTGGAACCACTTGATTATGAATCACTTGGGACTTGCGAACCGTGCCTTATGGGCAAGATGACTAAAACACCGTTCTCCGGTACTATGGAGAGAGCAACAGATTTGTTGGAAATCATACATACCGATGTATGTGGCCCGATGAATATTGAGGCTCGTGGCGGATATCGTTATTTTCTCACCTTCACAGATGATTTAAGCAGATATGGGTATATCTACTTGATGAAACATAAGTCTGAAATAGTTGAAAGGTTCAAAGAATTTCAGAGTGAAGTGGAAAAATCATCGTAACAAGAAAATAAAGTTTCTGCGATCTGATCGCGGAGACAAATATTTGAGTTACGAGTTTGGTCTTCAATTAAAACAATGTGGAATAGTTTCACAGCTCACGCCACCTAGAACACCACATCGTTATGGTGTGTCCGAACGTCGTAACCGCACTTTATTTGATATGGTGCGATCTATGATATCTCTTTACCACTATCGTTTTGGTTATGCATTAGAGACAGCTGCATTCACGTTTTAAAATAGGGCACCATCTAAATCCGTTGAGACGACACTGTATGAACTATGGTTTAGCAGTAAACCTAAGCTGTTGTTTCTTAAAGTTTGGGGCTGCGATGCTTATGTGAAAAAGTTTCATCCTGATAAGCTCGAACCCAAATCGGAGAAGTGCGTCTTCATAGAATACCCAAAGGAAATTGTTGGGTACACCTTCTATCACAGATCCAAAGGCAAGACATTCGTTGCTAAAATGGATTCTTTCCAGAGAAGGAGTTTCTCTCGAAAGAAGTGAGTGGGAGGAGAGTAGAACTTGATGAGGTAATTATACCTTCTCCCTTATTGGAAAGTAGTTCATCACAGAAATCAGTTCCAGTGATTCCTACACCAATAAGTGAGGAAGTTAATGATGATGATCATCAAACTTCAGACCAAGTTACTACCAAACCTCGTAGGTCTTCCAGAGTAAGATCCGCACCAGAGTGGTACGGTAATTATGTTCTGGAAGTCATGTTACTAGACCATGATGAACCTACGAACTATGAGGAAGCAATGATGAGCCCAGATTCCACGAAATGGCTTGAGGCCATGAAATCTGAGATATGATCCATGTATGAGAACAAAGTGTAGACTTTGATTGACTTGCCCGATGATCGGTGAGTCATTAAGAGTAAATGGATCTTCAAGAGGAAGACGGACGTTGATAGTAGTGTTACTATCTACAAAGCTAGACTTGTCGAAAAAGGTTTTTGACAAAGTTCAAGGTGTTGAATACGATGAGATTTTCTTACTCGTATCGATGCTTAAAAGTCTGTCCGAATCATGTTAGCAATTGCCGCATTTTATGATTATGAAATTTGGCAGATGGATGTCAAAACTGCATTCCTGAATGGATTTCTGGAAGAAGAGTTGTATATGATGCAACCGGAAGGTTTTGTCGATCCAAAGGGAGCTAACAAAGTGTGCAAGCTCCAGCGATCCATTTATGGACTGGTGCAAGAATCTCGGAGTTGGAATATACGCTTTGATAAGTTGATCAAAGCATATAGTTTTTGTACAGACTTACGGTGAAGCCTGTATTTACAAGAAAGTGAGTGGGAGCACTACAACATTTCTGATAAGTATATGTGAATGACATATTGTTGATCAGAAATAATGTAGAATTATTCTGCAAAGCATGAAAGGATACTTGAATAAAAGTTTTTCAAAGAAAGACCTTGGTGAAGCTGCTTACATATTGAGCATCAAGATCTATTGAGATAGATCAAGACGCTTGATAAGATTTTCAATGAGTACATACCTTGGCAAGATTTTGAAATAGTTCAAAATGGAACAGTCAAAGAAAGAGTTCTTGCCTGTGTTGCAAAGGTATGAAATTGAGTAAGACTCAAATCCCGACCACAGCAGAAAATAGAAAGAGAATGAAAAGTCATTCCCTGTGCCTCAGTCATAGGTTCTATAAAGTATGCTATGCTATGTACCAGACCTATTGTATACCTTGCTCTGAATTTGGCAAGAGAGTACAATAGTGATCTAGGAGTAGATCACTGGACATTGGTCAAGAATATCCTTAGTAAGGACTAAGGAGATGTTTCTCGATTATGGAGGTGATAAAAGAGTTTGTTGTAAAAGTTACATCAGTGCAAACTTTTACACTGATCCAGATGACACTAAGTCTCAACCTGGATACATATTGAAAGTGGGAGCAATTAGCTAGAGTAGCTCCATGCAGAGCATTGTTGACATAGAAATTTGCAAAATACATGAGGATCTGAATGTGGCAGACCCGTTGACTAAGATTCTCTCACAAGCAAAACATGATCACACCTTAGTACTCCTTGGGTGTTAATCACATAGCGATGTGAACTAGATTACTGAATCTAGTAAACCCTTTGGGTGTTGGTCACATAGCGATGTGAACTATGGGCATTAATCACATGGTGATGTGAACTATTGTTGTTAAATCACATGGCGATGTGAACTAGATTATTGACTCTAGTGCAAGTGGGAGACTGAAGGAAATATGCCCTAGAGGCAATAATAAAGTTATTATTTATTTCCTTATAATCATGATAAATGTTTATTATTCATGCTAGAATTGTATTTACCAGAAACATAATACATGTGTGAATACATAGACAAACAGAGTGTCACTAGTATGCCTCTACTTGACTAGCTCGTTAATCAAAGATGGTTATGTTTCCTAACCATGAACAATGAGTTGTTATTTGATTAACGAGGTCACATCATTAGTAGAATGATCTGATTGACATGACCCATTCCATTAGCTTAGCACCCGATCGTTTAGTATGTTGCTATTGCTTTCTTCATGACTTATACATGTTCCTATGACTATGAGATTATGCAACTCCCGTTTACTGGAGGAACACTTTGGGTACTACCAAACGTCACAACGTAACTGGGTGATTATAAAGGAGTACTACAGGTGTCTCCAATGGTCGATGTTGGGTTGGCGTATTTCGAGATTAGGATTTGTCACTCCGATTGTCGGAGAGGTATCTCTGGGCCCTCTCGGTAATACACATCACATAAGCCTTGCAAGCATTACAACTAATATGTTAGTTGTGAGATGATGTATTACGGAACGAGTAAAGAGACTTGCCGGCAACGAGATTGAACTAGGTATTGGATACCGACGATCGAATCTCGGGCAAGTAACATACCGATGACAAAGGGAACAACGTATGTTGTTATGCGGTCTGACCGATAAAGATCTTCGTAGAATATGTAGGAGCCAATATGGGCATCCAGGTCCCGCTATTGGTTATTGACCAGAGACGTGTCTCGGTCATGTCTACATTGTTCTCGAACCCGTAGGGTCCGCACGCTTAAGGTTACGATGACAGTTATATTATGAGTTTATGCATTTTGATGTACCGAAGGTTGTTCGGAGTCCCGGATGTGATCACGGACATGACGAGGAGTCTCGAAATGGTCGAGACGTAAAGATTGATATATTGGAAGCCTATATTTGGATATCGGAAGTGTTCCGGGTGAAATCGGGATTTTACCGGAATACCGAGAGGGTTACCGGAACCCCCCGGGAACCATATGGGCCTTCATGGGCCTTAGTGGAAAGGTGAAAGGGCTGCCCACCAGGGCTGCGCGCCTCCCCCCTTCCCCTAGTCCTATTAGGACTAGGAGAGGTGGCCAGCCACCCTTCTCCTCTTTCCCCCTTTGGGGATTCCTAGTTGGAATAGGATTGGAGGGGAGTCCTACTCCCGGTAGGAGTAGGACTCCTCCTGCGCCACCTCCTCCTGGCCGGCGCCTCCTCCCCCCCTTGGCTCCTTTATATACTGAGGCAGGGGCACCTCTAAACACACAAGTTGACACAAGTTGATCCACGTGATCGATTCCTTAGCCGTGTGCGGTGCCCCCTGCCACCATATTCCTCGATAATACTGTAGCGGAGTTTAGGCGAAGCCCTACTGCTGTAGTTCATCAAGATAGTCACCACGCCGTCGTGCTGACGAAACTCTTCCCCGACACTTTGCTGGATCAGAGTCCGGGGATCGTCATCGAGCTGAACGTGTGCTCGAACTCGGAGGTGCCGTAGTTTCGGTGCTTGATCGGTTGGATCGTGAAGACGTACGACTACTTCCTCTACGTTGTGTCATCGCTTCCGCAGTCGGTCTGCGTTGGGTACGTAGACAACACTCTCCTCTCGTTGCTATGCATCACATGATCCTATGTGCGCGTAGGAATTTTTTTGAAATTACTACGAAACCCAACAAAAGCGGGGAAGGTGGTGGTGTGGAAGCCACGGCCCGGGGGGAGCAGGGGAGGTGGTGGTGCGGCGGCGGCGCGGGCGAAGCAGGAGAGGTGGTGGTGCGGCGGCGCAGGGCCAGGAGGGGATGAGAGAGAGGATCTGGGTGGGTGAGGAGAAGATAAGGTGGGCTCTTTTGCTGGATTGTAGCTATCGCTCGGTGGTGTTAGCAGAATAAGGTGTTTTGGTGTGCAGAATAAGGTCTTAAGGGGTGTTATCATAATAGACCCACCATATATATATATATATATATATATATATATAATTATGAATTTATCTTGTCCTTGGTACTATATTTTTAAGCATGTTTATTTCATAACCAACCTGTGTGTCGCAGTGTACGGTGGCCTTGCCGAGCTGATCGGCCTTGAGCTTGGCCTCCTCCTTGAGCGCCTCGCCCTACTGCCGCACAGAGAGCACCTTGTTCTCGGTGTCCACTTTGGCGGCATGCTGGCACGTGAGGCCATCCCGCTCCTTGGTGCCCACCTCACCCTTCATCCTCGCCTCCACCACATCCACCTTGGCCCTAGCCGCTGCCTCTTGTCGTGTCTTTTGGCCGAGGTAGAAGAAGTACTCGTGCCCTGGCACGTCCACCAGCTGCTTCACGGTGGTATTGTAGATGAAGAGGCCGAATTGGTCCATCTCCTTCTGCATGCTGTTGAACACCTCCTACTTGAACTTTTTGGTGCCGGTGGAGATATCTTCCATGGTCAGCTGCGCCACTAGCATCCATGTCTCACCCTCGATCACTGCCTTCAGCCCTTCACCATGTCGTGCACGTGGTGAAGGAAATATGCCCAAGAGGCAATAATAAAGTTGTTATTTATATCTCCTTATATCATGATAAATGTTTATTATTCATGCTAGAATTGTATTAATTGGAAACTTAGTACATGTGTGAATACATAGACAAAACAAAGTGTCCCTAGTATACCTCTATTTGACTAGCTCATTAATCAAAGATGCTTATGTTTCCTAACCATAGACATGTGTTGTCATTTGATGAACAAGATCACATCATTAGAGAATGATGTGATGGACAAGACCCATCCGTTAACTTAGCACAATGATCGTTACGCTATATTGCTATTGCTTTCTTCATGACTTATACATGTTCCTCTGACTATGAGATTATGCAACTCCGGAATACCGGAGGAACACCTTGTGTGCTATCAAACGTCGCAACATAACTGGGTGATTATAAAGATGCTCTACAGGTGTCCCAGAAGGTGTTTATTGGGTTGGCAAAGATCGAGATTAGGATTTTTCACTCTGTGTATCAGAGAGGTATCTCTGGGCCCTCTCGATAATGCTCGTCACTATAAGCCTTGCAAGCAATGTGACTAATGAGTTAGTTGTGGGATGAAGCATTATGCAACGAGTGAAGAGACTTGCTGGTAACAAGAATGAATTAGGTATGAAGATACCGACGATCGAATCTCGGGCAAGTAACATACCGATGACAAAGGGAACAACGTATGTTGTTGTGCGGTTTGACCGATAAAGATCTTAGTAGAATATGTAGGAGCCAATATGAGCATCCAAGTTCCGCTATTGGTTATTGATCGGAGATGTGTCTCGATCATGTCTACATAGTTCTCGAACCCGTAGGGTCCGCACGCTTAACGTTCGATGATGATTTGTATTATGAGTTATGTATTTTGGTGACTGAAGTTTGTTCGGAGTCCTGGATGAGATCACGGACATGACGAGGAGTCTCGAAATGGTCGAGAGGTAAAGATTGATATATTGGAAGGTTACATTCAGACACCGGAATGGTTTCGGGAAGTATCAGATAAGTTTCGGAGTACCGAGAGGTTACCGGAACCCCCCAGGGGCCTATTGGGCCTTCATGGGTGTAAGGGCATCTTCTACCTTAGGGTTTTGGTGATGATGACAATACTCGTGTGGACTAATCGTGCGTCCTAGTTCTCTTAGGTACATATTGTGCGGCGCAAGATGGTTAGGCCTTCCCTCTATGAGGAAAAGATCGAAGACGGAGTTTCCGACATTTTTATTTCTTTGGTCATAGGATATCCGTATTTTTAAGAGGGAATCCATGTCGGAAGGTATTGGGTGGGTGAATCTCTACACGTACACATTCTTTGCACCCACCATATAACCTCCGTTCGAGGAGAGAGAGGTTCCCAAAGTCCTCTGTGACTATGCAGTTTTTCTCATGGCGGTAGTACCGCTCTCTTGAACGGTTGTACCGCTGGCATGCAGTTCCGGTCAAACCACCGCTCCAAGTACCGCTCAGGGGTGACACCCTTCTGTACCGGGTACGGTGGTAGACTGGTGATGGAGCGGAAGTTCCGGTTTGTCTTGACAAACTGGTACTACCGGTGTTCAGGGCGGTAGTACCGCCTGAAACTCCACTGCCCAGGAATTGCTGGTCCAACGGTAGCTCCGGCCCTACCACCGCTCTAACTACCGGTCTAGGGTGAATACCTTCTCATTGTGTAGCGGTAGTTGAGCGGTGATGGAATGTTAGTTCCAGTTTATTCCGATATACCGGTACTACCGGTTGCCCCACTAGAAGTACCGCCCTGGTGCCCTAGCAAGGGTTTCCCGCATTCACCGGTTGTGCCGGTGATCCTTGCGGAAGTGCCGCTCCTATGTGTTTCTGTGCATAACGGTTGGATTTGAGGGGACCCTATTTAAGGAGGTGCTTCTCCCACCTCCCACTATCTCTTGCCTCTCTCTCTCTCTCCTCCATTAATGCCCTTGAAGCTTTCTTGCCCGATCTCTCTCTCTAGCCACTCAAACTTGTTGATTTGCTATGAATTGAAGGAGGAGACCTAGATCTACACTCTCACCAAAGGAAACTTGATTCCCCCATACTTTCTTGTGTGGATTTTGTTACTCTTGGGTGCTTGGGCGCCCTAGTCAGAAGAGGTCACTTTGGAGCCACATTCCATTGTGGTGAAGCTCCGGGGTTTCATTGGGAGCCTCCAATTAAGTTGTGGAGAGAGCCCCAACCTTGTTTGTAAAGGTCCGGTTGCCGCCTTAAAGGGCACCAATAGTGGAATCACGGCATCTCGCATTGTGTGAGGGCGCGAGGAGAATACAGTGGCCCTAGTGGCTACTTGGGGAGCATTGTGCCTCCACACCGCTCCAACGGAGACGTACTTCCCCTCAAAGGGAAGGAACTTCGGTAACACATACTCGTCTCCATCGGTTCCACTTCTGGTTATCTCTCACCTATACTTGTGCAAGCTATATTGTGTTATATCCATTGCTTGCTTGTGTGCTTATTGTTGTTGCATCATATAGGTTGCTCACCTAGTTGCTGTTGGGGAACGTTGCAAAAAATAAAAATTTTCCTATGGTTTCACCAAGATCCATCTATGAGTTCATCTAAGCAACGAGTGAAAGGGGAGATGCATCTACATACCACTTTGTAGATCGCGAGCGGAAGCGTTCAAAAGAACGGGGTTGAGGTAGTCGTTCTCGTCATGATCCTATCACCGGAGATCCTAGCGCCGAACGGACGGCACCTCCGCGTTCAACACACGTTCGGTCAGCGTGATGTCTCCTCTGTCTTGATCCAGCATGGGGAAAGGAGAGGTTGATGACGATCCAGCAGCACGACAGCGTGGTGGTGGATGCAGCAGAACTCCGGCAGGGCTTCACCAAGCTGCTGCGGGAGAAGGACGAGGTGTAGCAGGGGGGGGGGGAAGGCGCCAAGACACAAGGGTGCGGCTGCCCTCCCCCTTTCCCTCTTTTATATAGGCCCCCAGGGGGGGCGCCGGCCCTGGGAGATTCAATCTCCCAAGGGGGCGGCGGCCAAGGGGGGGTGGAGTGCCCCCAAGGCAAGTGGTGCCCCCCACCTAGGGTTTCCAACCCTAGGCGCAGGGGGGCCCAAGGGGGGCACACCAGCCCACTAGGGGCTGGTTCCCCTCCCACTTCAGCCCACGGGGCCCTCCGGGATAGGTGGCCCCACCTGGTGGACCCCCGGGACCCTTCCGATGGTCCCGGTACAATACCGGGTGACCCCGAAACTTTCCCGATGGCCGAAACAACACTTCCTATATAGTTTTCTTTACCTCCGGACCATTCCGGAACTCCTCGTGATGTCCGGGATCTCATTTGGGACTCCGAACAACATTCGGTTTGCTGCATACTCATATTCATACAACCCCTAGCGTCACCGAACCTTAAGTGTGTAGACCCTACGGGTTCGGGAGACATGTAGACATGACCGAGACGGCTCTCCGGTCAATAACCAATAGCGGGATCTGGATACCCATGTTGGCTCCCACATACTCCTCGATGATCTCATCGGATGAACCACGATGTCGAGGGTTCAAGCAACCCCGTATACTATTCCCTTTGTCAGACGATATGTTACTTGCCCGAGACTCGATCGTCGGTATCCCAATACCTCGTTCAGTCTCGTTACCGGCAAGTCACTTTACTCGTACCGTAATGCATGATCCCCTGACTAGACACTTGGTCACTTTGAGCTCATTATGATGATGCACTACTGAGTGGGCCCAGTGATACCTCTCCGTTATCCAGAGTGACAAATCCCAGTCTCGATCCGTGTCAACCCAACAGACACTTTCGGAGATACCTGTAGTGCACCTTTATAGTCACCCAGTTACGTTGTGACGTTTGGTACACCCAAAGCACTCCTATGGTATCCGGGAGTTACACGATCTCATGGTCTAAGGAAGAGATACTTGACATTGGAAAAGCTCTAGCAAAACGAACTACACGATCTTGTGCTATGCTTAGAAATGGGTCTTGTCCATCACATCATTCTCCTAATGATGTGATCCCGTTGTCAACGACATCTAATGTCCATAGTCAGGAAACCATGACTATCTGTTGACCAACGAGCTAGTCAACTAGAGGCTTACTAGGGACGTATTGTGGTCTATGTATTCACACATGTATTATGATTTCCGGATAATACAATTATAGCATGAATAAAAGACAATTATCATGAACAAGGAAATATAATAATACTTTTATTATTGCATCTAGGGCATATTTCCAACAGTTGCATATATAGACAACCTACTTTGTTGCAAAGTTTAATTTGGCAAAGAAAAGCTAAAAATTGTTAGTTGCCTATTCACCCCCCTCTAGTCAACTATATTGATCCTTTCAATTGGTATCAGAGCCTCGTCTCTTTATTAAGGACTTTGTCGTCCAAAGAGTATGGTTGACACCATAGACAGTGAGGAGGAGCACCCTGGTGTGAATCCGTCTTCGTCTATGGCCGATGGGGGATCCCGGTCTCACATGAGGAATTCAATGTGGCTTTGGACACATTGAAAACCTCCATGACGACCGAGGTCAAAGGCATGTTCAAAGAGTTTCTTGATGGCCTTAAATTATCCACCGCACCTTTGGAAGTGGCCGCTCCCACTAACAAGGTGGCAGATGCTAACTCCGATAAGGGGGAAGCTTCTTGTGATAAAGTTCCTTTATCTAGTGGTAGAAATGGTAGGAGCATCTTTACCCAAGTTGAACCTCCACTTACTTATGGAGGACCGGTTCCCTCCACTCATTTGAATCATGTTGGTCCTCCTCCTAAGATTGTGAAAAATGAGGATTTTGACTCTTGGGTCTATCGCTTTAAACGTCATTTAAACCATGTTAATACTAATCTTTGGAGAATTATTGAGCAAGGTTTCTATCCGCATGACCCAAGCAACTTCACCCTGAGAGAAGCCGCGGACCATCAATTCAATGAGAATTCTCTCTTCATCATCCAAGATGCAATTCCATCCGAAGATATTGCACATCTCCGACCCTTCTCCGTGGCCAAGGAAGCATGGCACCATGTTGTTTCCATTTACAAGGGAAGCGCAAGCATTCAACGCTCCAACTATGAAGTTGTGCAAGATGAAGCCGATGAGTTTGCAATGAATGAAGATGAAGAACCTCGTGAGCTTTACCGGAGATTAACCACTCTCACGGTCTCTCTCCAAGATCATGGGAGCCAGGATACGGATGATAATTGGATAAAGTACAAATTCCTCAAGGCCATGATGCCTTACCACAAGGCCATGTCCTCCGTATCCGTCAAAGGCCGGACTTCCACACCTTGTCCTCAAGTGAAGTGTTGGATGAGTTTGTGGCGATGAGGATCTTGGACAAGACCGCCGAAAATGCGGTGTTGCGTTCTCAAAGAGCAAAGAAGCCCAACCTTGCCTCAAAGGCCAAGGCTAGTGTGGAAGAAGAGGATGTAGAGGAAGATGAGGAGAGCAACCCCGAAGATACGAAATATGATTACCATGAGCACATGGCTCTTGCTTCAAGGCAATTTTGGAGCAAGAAGAACTCAAGGCCCAATTTCAAGAAGAACAACTCAAGTGGATTCAAGGGCAAGCAACGTGTGAGAACATGTTACAATTGTGGCAATGTGAGCCACTTTGTTGCGGAGTGCCCTTACGAGAAGCGGGAAGACAATGGTGGCAAGCTCATCCGAAAAGACAAAGCCAAGTTCTTCCCTAAAAAGAACAACTTCACCAAGAAGACTCCGACCAAAGGGTTGGTGGCACAAGAAGAGCACAATGAGGATGATGTTGATGATGAAGATGGTGAAGCCATGGCCATGGCCTCCGTTGCCATTGCCACAACCCCACGGGTGTCTCTCTTCGATTCACCCAACGAGAACATCACCGCCAAGTGCCTCATGGCCAAAGCCACCAACAAGGTAACCCCCAACATCGAAACCACCATCACTACTAATCCTTCCTTGACAGATTGCATTGATGAAAGTGAGGGGTCTAATGAGGAAGTGAATGAATTTGAGTCTTTTATGAGTAAGCTCAAGGGCAAATCCAAAAAGCACTTTGTTTCTCTCTTGGAACAACTTGGTGAAGCCAATGACATGATAGAGGTTCATGAAGAAACCATCTCTAAGATGGAAGGTCATAGTCGTGACTACGCCAATGAGATATCGGATCTCTCTAATGCGCTTGAGGAAGAGCATGTTCATCGTTTGGATCTTGAGGAGTCACACAACGATGACCATGCTGAATTAAAGAAAGATCTTGATCATGCTCTTGTTGTATCTCTTGTGCTCGATTCCGAGAAGGCTAAACTTGGGGTTGACCATGCTAGACTCAAGGAGGAGTTTGATATACTTGACAAGGCTCACAAGGCCTTGAAGGGTGCTCATGCTAGCCTCAAGGAGTCTCATGATTAACTCCAAGTGAAGCTAACCAAGGATAAAGCCACTTCTCCATATGGTCTTGATTGATAATGCAAATGCTACTAACTCGTGTTGTGAGCATGTGCATCTTGTGGAGGAGAATGCCAAGTTGAAGGAGCAACTTGAGAAAGGCCTTGTGTCTTGCATACAAGGTGAGAGGAATCTCAATGACCTTTTGAGCAATCAAAAGGAAGTTGTGTCCAAGGAGGGAGTTGGGTTCGCACCCAAGTCCAAGAACAACAAGAAGAATGACAAGGCCAAACGATCTCCTCCTCTCAAGCAAACTTTTGTGAAGGAGGGAGAGGGTGCTTCTTGATACGTCTCCAACGTATCTATAATTTTTGATTGTTCCATGCTACTCCCTCCGTTCCTTGATATAAGGTGTATAGATTTTTGAGAAAAAGTTCGAAATATAAGTTGTATTACGTTGCACCACTCGTTTGGATATTCTTTTAAGAAATTTGATTACATTTCCTTATATAGGGCAAGCTCCTCTATTTTCTCATGTCAATTAGTTAGGTGTAATCTCTCCCAAAACTTGTGAAATTTTCCCTTCACATGCATTCTTTAATTTCCGTGCCAAAAACTATACACCCTATATTTAGGAACGGAGGGAGTATTATATTACCCATTTTGGATGTTTATGGGCTTTACTTTACACTTTTATATCATTTTTGGGACTAACCTACTAACCGGAGGCCCAGCCCGAATTGCTGTTTTTTTTCCTATTTCAGTGTTTCGAAGAAAAGGAATATCAAACGGAGTCTAAATGGAATGAAACCTTCGGGAGCGATTTTTTCGGAACAAACGCAATCCAGGAGACTTGGAGTGGACGTCAAGCTGCAGACGAGGCGGCCACGAGGGTGTCCGACGCGCCCCCTGGGGGTGGGCGCACCCCACCCTCGTGGGCCCCTCGTTGCTCCACCGACGTACTTCCTTCGCCTATATATACTCCCGTACCCTGAAAACATCCAGGAGCACCACGAAAACCTAATTCCACCACCACAACCTTCTGTATCCATGAGATCCCATCTTCGAGCCTTTGCCGGCGCTCCGCCGGAGGGGGAATCGACCACAGAGGGCCTCTACATCATCTTCAAGGCCTCTCCGATGAGTTGTGAGTAGTTTACCATAGACCTTCAGGTCCATAGTTATTAGCTAGATGGCTTCTTCTCTCCCTTTGAATCTCAATACAAAGTTCTCCTCGATCTTCTTGGAGATCTATTCGATGTAACTCTTTTTGCGGTGTGTTTGTCGAGATCCGATGAATTGTGGGTTTATGATCAAGTTTATCTATGAGAAGTATTTGAATCTCCTCTGAATTCTTTTATGTATGATTGGTTATCTTTGCAAGTCTCTTTGAATTATCAGTTTGGTTTGGCCTACTAGATTGATCTTTCTTGCAATGGGAGAAGTGCTCAGCTTTGGGTTCAATCTTGCGGTGTCCTTTCCCAGTGACAGCAGGGGCAGCAAGGCACGTATTGTATTGTTGCCATCGAGGATAAAAAGATGGGGTTTATATCATATTGCATGAGTTTATCCCTCTACATCATGTCATCTTTCTTAATGCGTTACTCCGTTCTTCATGAACTTAATACTCTAGATGCAGGCAGGAGTCGGTCGATGTGTGGAGTAATAGTAGTAGATGCAGAATCATCTACTTGTCACGGACGTGATGCCTATATACATGATCATGCCTAGATATTCTCATAACCATGCACTTTTCTATCAATTGCTCGACAGTAATTTGTTCACCCACCGTAATACTTATGCTATCTTGAGAGAAGCCACTATTGAAATCTATGGCCCCCGGGTCTATCTTTTATCATATAAGTTTTCCATCTACTTTTATTTGCAATCTTTTATTTTCCAATCTACATCATAAAAATACAAAAATATTTATCTTATCTTCTATCGGATCTCACTTTCGCAAGTTAGCGTGAAGGGATTGAAAACCCCTTTATCGCGTTGGTTGTGAGGTTCTTGTTTGTTTGTGTAGGTGCGTGGGACATTTGAGGAGCCTCCTACTGGATTGATACCTTGGTTCTCAAAAACTGAGGGAAATACTTACGCTACTTTGCTGGATCACCCTTTCCTCTTCAAGGGAAAAACCAACGCATGCACAAGAGGTAGCAAGAAGAATTTCTGGCGCCGTTGCCAGGGAGGTCTTCGCTCAAGTCAAGACATACCAAGTACCCATCACAAACTCATCTCCCTCGCATTATATTATTTGCCATTTACCTCTCATTTTCCTCTCCCCCTGAAAGTGCAACTATCCCTAGGTGGTTTTGGTAATTCCTAACAACATATAGCTCATTGAGCTAACATTATTCCAAGATAAATATTTCAGGAAAAGCTCAATGAATGGCATGGCATGGATGAGAAAAGTAGACCCCTCAAAATGCTAAGGATAAAAGGATTGGCTCAAGCTCAAAGCTCAAGACTCTACATTTTATATTTTAGTGATCCAAGATCACATTGAGTCTATAGGAAAAGCCAATACTATCAAGGAGGGATGAGGTGTTGCTTAATGAGGTTCTTGCTTCATAGTGCTTAGTGATATGCTCCAAAACCCTGAACTACTTTCCCACATCCACATATGACCTAAACCAAAAGTCAAACTCGGCCCCACCGATTCTTTATATCCGGCGCCACCGAGTTCAGATGTCATAGCCACTGCCACAAACCCTAGGCAAATCGGTCTCACCGAGATGGGATCGTTATCTCTCTGTTTCCCTTCGTAACGTTTCGGTACCACCGAGATGAGCGGTCGGTCCCACTGAGATTGCAATGTAAACTCCCTATTTCCTTTTCGTAACATTTCGGTCCCACCAAAATGAGCGAACCGGTCCCACCGAGTTTACCTGACCAACTCTCTGGTTAGCTTATTACCAAAATCGGTCCCACCGAGTTTGTGTAATCGGTCTCACCGAGATTACGTTATGCCCTAACCCTAATCATATCGGTCCTACCGAGTTGCATGTCGGTCCCACCGAAAATCCTAATGGTCACTAGATTTGCTGAATCAGTCCAATCGAGTTTACCAATTCGGTCCCACCGAGTTTGGCAAGTTGTGTGTAACGGTTAGATTTTGTGTGGAGGCTATATATACCCCTCCACCTCCTCTTCATTCGTGGAGAGAGCCATTAGAACGAACCTACACTTCCAACTTGCATTTTCTGAGAGAGAACCACCTACACTTGTGTTGAGGCCAAGATATTCCATTCCTACCATATAAATCTTGATCTCTAGCCTTCCCCAAATTGCTTTCCACTCAAATCTTCTTTCCACCAAATCCAAATCCTGTGAGAGAGAGTTGAGTGTTGGGGAGACTATCATTTGAAGCACAAGAGCAAGGAGTTCATCATCAACACACCATTTGTTACTTCTTGGAGAGTGGTGTCTCCTAGATTGGCTAGGTGTCACTTGGGAGCCTCCGACAAGATTGTGGAGTTGAACCAAGGAGTTTGTAAGGGCAAGGAGATTGCCTACTTCGTGAAGATCTACCGCTAGTGAGGCAAGTCCTTCGTGGGCGACGACCATGGTGGGATAGACAAGGTTGATTATTCGTGGACCCTTCGTGGGTGGAGCCCTCCGTGGACTCGCTCAACCGTTACCCTTCGTGGGTTGAAGTCTCCATCAACGTGGATGTATGATAGCACCACCTATCGGAACCACGACAAAAACATCCGTGTCTCCAATTGCGTTTGAATTCTCCAAACCCCTACCCTTTACATTCTTGCAAGTTGCATGCTTTACTTTCCGCTGCTCATATACTCTTTGCATGCTTGCTTGAATTGTGTTAAGATTTCTTGACTTGTGCTAAGTTAGCTAAAATCTGCCAAAGACTAAAATTAGGAAAAGGATAAGCTTTTATTTGGTCAAGTAGTCTAATCACCCCCCCTCTAGACATACTTTCGATCGTACAAGTGGTATCAGAGCTTTGGTCTCCATTTGCTTTGATTTCCATACCTTTTGGTGGTCATAGCCTTGGTTTCACAACCTAGGAGAGTATGGCGTCTAGCGAGGGAAATTATCACCGTAGAGGTCCTTACTTTGATGGTACTAATTTTGCTAGTTGGAAGCATAAGATGATAATGCATATTCTTGGACATAACCCCGCCGTTTGGGCTATTGTGTGTCTTGGCTTGCGAGGTGAATTATTTGATGGGAGAGAACCGAACCGTGAAGCTAGAACGGAAGAGTTGAATATGCTGCAATACAACACTCAAGCTTGTGATATCCTCTTCAATGAATTGTGCCCCGAAGAATTCAACAAAATCAGCCGTCTTGAGAATGCAAAGGAAATTTGGGATACTTTGATTGATATGCATGAAGGTACCGACTCCGTCAAGGAATCCAAGTTGGATGTGCTTCAAAGTCAACTTGACAAGTTCAAAATGAAGGATGGTGAAGGTGTCGCTGAAATGTACTCTAGGATTGCTCTTATCACAAATGAGATTGCCGGCTTAGGAAGTGAAGAGATGACCGACAAATTCATCATCAAGAAGATCCTAAGAGCTTTGGACGGAAAATATGATACCGTGTGCACATTGATCCAAATGATGCCCAATTACAAAGATCTCAAGCCAATGGAAGTCATTGGAAGAATCGTTGCTCATGAGATGTCACCCAAGGATAAGGAGGAACTTTACAACAAGTTAAGTGGTGCTTACAAAGCCTCATGTGAAGCCCCCACATCATCAAGTGAGAAACAAACCTTAAATGAAGAATTGAGCTTAATGGTGAAGAACTTCAACAAGTTTTACAAGAGTAGAAGCAAAGAGAAAAGCTCCAAGTCAAGGTCCTACAATGACAAAAGATCTTCTAGTCAAGAGCGTAATTTCTACAATTGTGGAAGACCCAGACACTATTCCAATGAGTGTACGGCACCCTACAAAAGAAGAGAAGAATTACCTAAAAGGAGAAGTAGAAGAGAAGAATCACCACCAAAAGAGAGGAGAAGTAGAGATAATCGTTATGAACGAAGAACATCCCGGAGAAGCAAGGATTCGGAAAGGAAGGACAAGTCATCAAGGATCTACACAAAACGAAGACATCAAGCTCATGTTGGTGAATGGGTATCCGGCTCCGACAATCACTCGGAGAGAAGCTATCACTCCGACTCCGAATATACTCAAGATGAAGGTGCTGCCGGTCTAGCACTTGTGTCAACCAACTCCTACGACATATTTGATTCACCAAATGAAGGACTTGGAAGATGCTTCATGGCTAAAGGCCCAAAGGTAACACACCCCGAATATGTTGATTTCAATAGTGATGAAGATGACTTGTTAGGTGATGATGATTTACTTGTTGACAACACTAGTGATGAATACAATGATGAAACGTCAATTAATCATGCTAATCAAGATAAAACGAATGACAATAATAAGGATAAGATTGAGCTTCTAACTAAAGAACTAAACACTCTTAAGTTAGCTCATGAAACTATCTTAGAAGATCATCAAGAACTTTTAAGGACTCATGAGAAGTTACGCTTTGAAAAGCTCAACCTTGAGCAAGAGCATGAGTTCTTAAAGGAAATCAATGATGATCTTCGTAAGAAAAGTTCTTCTTACATTGCCAAGCGTTTACTCTTATCTACTTACATGCCTCAAGTCAAGTCTAGTAACAAGAACAAGAATGATTCTTCCTCTAGTAGTAACAATAATCATGCTAAATCCAATGTTGTTGCTTCTAGTAGTTCTCTTGATTCCACTAATGATTCTCTTAGCCAAGTTACACTTGAGCAAGAAAATAGCTTATTGAAGGGAATTATAGAGAAAGGTGTTTACAAGAGCCTTGCCGGGAGTAAGCAATTTGAGGAAATTGTACGCAAGCAAGGAAGGCACCGGAAGAACCAAGGTGTTGGTTTTGAACGGAAGTTCAGTGCCAATGGAGTTGAGTGGGAAGAAGATCAATACCCCAAGATGAAGTTTGTTCCTCAACAAGAGAAGTATGATCCTACTTCCTTCAAATGGACACAAGCCCAAGATGATCTTCCACCAGAAGACCACAAGAAAAAAAGGCAAGGACAGGCTTCAAGAGGAGATTGATGCATTTGAAGAAGCTCCTAAGGCCTTGGTCAAGTGGGTTCCCAAGACTACGTCAAGCTCTGCTTCATCAAGTACGACTACAACTCCAAGGATTCCCATCAAGACGATGTGGATCCCGAAGAAGAAGAACTAGAGAGTTCTTGAGGGTGACTCCGCCAACATATTTCACTCATATCATTTTGGCAACAACAAGTGCAATCAACTTCCACATCTTGCACTAGTTCAAGGAGTCACAAACCCTCTTGTTGGTAAGACAAGGGACAAGGTAACCTAATGCTCTCATAGACATCATCTTGTGTGTGCATCACTCTATGTCTATGGATATCCTTGTTTGTTCCTTGTGGGACTAACCCGTGTAAGTATTGAAAGTGCAACTCACTCCAAAGGATTGCTCCAAATGATCTACATCAACATTGAGCATCCACATCTTCAACACCTACATGAAGTCATCATCGACAAAACCCAAGGTTAGTTCATCCCTCTAAGGGGGGATCTCACATCTAGGGGGAGCTTTACTCTAAGAATTGCGTCAAAGAAACTCTAATGGTGTGAACACATCAATGCATTTTGTAAAAGTGGTAACCCCACTTGAGCTTAAACGATGAGTATGACCTATGATCAAATGTTCTCATTTGACTCCTAAGTCAATATACTCATATATAGATGACCTAGTCATCGCCAATTGCTTGATAGATGCTAGAATTGGTTGTGCATGCTTTGCCACATATTTCATTTGCCATTTTATTGTGTGAGCATGTTGGTTGCATATTTTACTCATTCGAGGACATCCACTTGTTGTTTTGGTTGATTGGTTTCTTTTTCTTTTGCCAAGTGGATGGACAAGAATGCCTAAGAACCTTCTCTAGCTATCTATGCTTTTCTTGTCTCAAACTCTATTCATGCTACATCACAAAATTTGATCAAGTCAGATTCGAACCACTCTGTGTGAGGAGCACTCGGAGTCCCCGATTCCTCATAGACTTAAACTTCCAAAACTTCTTTGTGCGTTTCGGTCTGACCGATTCTTCCATTTTGGTCATACCGAGATCACTAAGTCGATCTAGGTTTTCAATCTTGGTGCAACCGATTTGAACTTTTCGGTCACACCGAGTTGCTGTAACTGCTAGTAGTTATGCATCTCGGTGCCACCGAGTTGTTCCACTCGGTTACACCAATAGGGTCGGGCTATATATACCCACGGGTAAAACTTTGGAAATTTTCTCCAAACTCTTTCGCCCGTGCTCAGCCCGCTCTACCTCCAGGGTCTCCGGATCGTCCTCCTCGTCGCCAGCTGCCTCCTGCCGCTGGTCTCCGCCGCCGTCAATGGGAATCATCCCCGTTGTTGCCGCCGTAGCGAGTTCATCGCTGAACTAGGGTATGGACTCTATCACTGTGCTATGCCTATCTGATTCCTAGCACATTGTGTTCGCCATGAATCTTGCCACGATTGAAACTATCTTATCTAGTCAAAAAACTCCGTAGATTAGAGATGAATTGAAAATTTAGGGTTAGGTTTCCGCCGAAACCATCTCGGACCCACCGAGTTGTATAACTCGGTTCCACCGAGTCGGCTAAGGCCATTGCACATGTGATTCTCGGTCTGACCGAGATTTGCAAATCGGTGTGACCGAGTTCAGGACTTTGTGAAACCCTAGCAGTCTCGGTGCCACCGAACTGTGACTCCGTCTGACCGAGTTCACTAGTTTAGGTTCCAAGAGCTGCTTCGGTATCACCGAGTTTCCAAATCGGTAGATCCGAAATTCTTTCTGTGGAAAACTAAAACTAAGTTTTTGACTCATTCTTTTGCAAAAACCTCTGTATTTTGTGATGCTCATCCACTCTATCTCATCTATATCTATTCACAGGGTCTGCTGTCAGTGTTTGCAATATGTCTGATCAGAGTGACAGTCAGAACAAGTCAGAGGAGCAGGTTCAAGTGAGTGAGGGCACTAGTCCCTCTAGCAGCTATGATGGCAGTAGGAGCACCCCAAGCAACTTACCCAAAGCTGCCACCAGGGCCAGAAGGAAGAAAACCTCAAACTCCGAGGATGAAGACTATGTGGCTATTGAGGATGAGGCCACCTCCAATAAGAAGGTGCTCAAGAAAGAATATGGCTTAGCTGCAGCTACTAAGCCAGGAATGCATAAGAAGGCACTTGCAAGAAGGATTCCCACTTCCAAACCTAGGAAGGTTGCCACTGGGGAAACCATGAAGTTTACCATTGAGTCAGAAGATGAAGCTGTTGGCCAAGACAAGAAGAAAAAGAGAGTCAGAACCACTACTGCCAAGGTTCTTGGCAATCCCTCTATGAGGAGAGATTCTGAAGAGGAAGAAGAAGAAGAGGTTGCTGCACCAGCACCCAAAGCTCAGAAGCTTATGGGTGATGCCATCAGGTCAGGGGCTGCTTCATCAAAGCCCAAAGAAGCACTCGAGGCTGCCTCCAAGCCCAAGACTGAACCTAAGAGGAATACCAGGAACATATCAGTTGCCGAGAAGAACAAGGCCCTAGTGCCTGAAACTGTTGCTGAAGAGGAAGATGATGAAGAGCATGTCTTGAGAAAATTGAAGCCAAAAATTCTAGATCATAATGATGCTCATCCTGTAGCTGAGAACATGAAGCTGAGAAAGGATGCAGGACTCAGATAGTGGAGGTTGACTGATCCTTATGCAGTCAGGAGGAGAACTGCTGTAGACTACAGGTTCCATACAAAGGAACAACATGATTTCTATGAGACAGTGCTGCTGGACAAGAAGCCAATAGTGTGTGACATGAGATGGGTCGACTGGAAGTACATGAAGGCAAATGAAGAACACTATCCTGGTGTGTATGACAGTTTCAGTGCTTGTGGAGTGGCAGACTTTGTTGGGCAGAAGCTCACAAAGTGGAATGATGAGCTAATAATGCAATTCTACTCCACAGCACACTTCTATCCAGATGTCAGGATAGTATGGATGTCTGAAGGTACTAGGTACCAATCATCAATTGAAGAATGGGCAAATCTGATCAATGCACCTAAGGAGAAATAGGATGACTTGGATGTCTATGCCAAGAAGAAGATGGATCACAACACTATGGCACATATGTACAGGGAGATCCCAGATGCTGTTGTTGAAACAAACAAGTTTGGATAAGTACATTACCTTCTGTCAGGACTGCCAACCATCAACTGGATCCTCAGGCACACTCTCTTGCCCAAGTCAGGTGATCACAACATGATCAGAGGCCATGCAATAAATCTGCTACACTTATTTGATGTGCCACAAAAGTTCAAGGTCATGAGCCTTATAGTTGAAACTATCAAGAAGACAGCTGCTGACCAAAAGAGAAGTTGTGGGTATGCCCCACAGATTCAGGAGCTGATTAACTCCAAGATGGGCACTGGCACATACTTGTTGGACAAGGATCACATGCCTATCTATCCAGATTTTGAGGACAACCAAGTGGTTATGGATGAAGATGAACCATCTTCTGTGCAAGCACAAGCAAAGAAGGAGAAGGCAAGGACTGAGAAGGCTGCCAAGATGCCAACAATGGAAGAGGCATCTCAGTACTTTTTGAAGAGCAAACAGGATCAGCTTGGCTACTTGATTTCATCCACTCTGAGGATTGAGAAGGGGATGTCCACCTTGACTCAAAACCAGGAGAGCCTGGAGAGGATCATGGAGCAAAAGTTCTGTGACTTGGATGTGAAGGTAACTGAGATCCAGTCCGTTGTTGAGCAACTCCAGGATGATATGCAGGAGAGGAAGGGCAAGACAACCACTGAGGCATTTGCCAGAGTGCCTAGAGCTCAGAGATCAGTTGCAGTGCCAGTGACAGACACCAGAGCCACTTCATCTACACTAGCTACAGCCCCAGTGCAACGAGCTCCAGCACCTACTCCACCAGCTCCATCCACATCTACTGAAATCTTCGTCCAAGGAGCCATCTCTACACCACCACCTGAAGATCAAGCCCGAGAGACGATTTAGTGCTATGCATTTTCTATGAACTTTTTGGTAACTTGTTGCCAAAGGGGGAGAAAAATGTATAGATCATAGGCTTCGAGAGAGAGCATTGCTTTTTATTCTCTCTTGCTTTGGTGGTTGAACTTTATCTCCTTGTTTCAGATACCTTATGTCTGTGTGATACTTGGATGATCATGTGTTTGATCATATGCTACATTAATGCTTGTGGTATGACATTATCCTTTTATCTCTATATGATCATTCACTTTGCTTGGTGATGAGTGCATGTATTCAGTTTTTATCATTTTGAGCGCTCCACCAAGATGTATGTGACATGGAAGAGTAACCCATGAGCCTAACTCTTTGTGCATTTGCAGTCCAAAGCAAATCTTAAACTATGCACAAATTTAGGGGGAGCTCTTGCTTATCACATACTTCTCAAAGCGACAATGTTTTTCACTCTTATTATCATTTGTCGAAGCTTTGATCTATATGTTGTCATCAATTACCAAAAAGGGGGAGATTGAAAGTGCAACTATCCCTAGGTGGTTTTGGTAATTCCTAACAACATATAGCTCATTGAGCTAACATTATTCCAAGATAAATATTTCAGGAAAAGCTCAATGAATGGCATGGCATGGATGAGAAAAGTGGACCCCTCAAAATGCTAAGGATAAAAGGATTGGCTCAAGATCAAAGCTCAAGACTCTACATTTTATATTTTAGTGATCCAAGATCACATTGAGTCTATAGGAAAAGCCAATAATATCAAGGAGGGATGAGGTGTTGCTTAATGAGGTTCTTGCTTCATAGTGCTTAGTGATATGCTCCAAAACCCTCAACTACTTTCCCACATCCACATATGACCTAAACAAAAAGTCAAACTCGGCCCCACCGATTCTTTCTATCCGGCGCCACCGAGTTCAGATGTCATAGCCACTGCCACAAACCCTAGGCAAATCGGTCTCACCGATAGGGATCTCGGTCTCACCGAGATGGGATTGTTATCTCTCTATTTCCCTTCGTAACGTTTCGGTACCACTGAGATGAGCGATCAGTCCCACAGAGATTGCAATGTAAACTCCCTGTTTCCTTTTCGTAACATTTCGGTCCCACCGAAATGAGCGAACCGGTCCCACCGAGTTTACCTGACCAACTCTCTGGTTAGCTTATTACCAAAATCGGTCCCACCGAGTTTGTGTAATCGGTCTCACCGATATTACGTTATGCCCTAACCCTAATCATATTAGTCCTACCGAGTTGCATGTCGGTCCCACCGAAAATCCTAACGGTCACTAGATTTGCTGAATCGGTCCGACCGAATTTACCAATTCGGTCCCACCGAGTTTGGCAAGTTGTGTGTAACAGTTAGATTTTGTGTGGAGGCTATATATACCCCTCCACCTCCTCTTCATTGTGGAGAGAGCCAGCAGAACGGACCTACACTTCCAACTTGCATTTTCTGAGAGAGAACCACCTACACTTGTGTTGAGGCCAAGATATTCCATTCCTACCATATGAATCTTGATCTCTAGCCTTCCCCAAGTTGCTTTCCACTCAAATCTTCTTTCCACCAAATCCAAATCCCGTGAGAGAGAGTTGAGTGTTGGGTAGACTATCATTTGAAGCACAAGAGCAAGGAGTTCATCATCAACATACCATTTGTTACTTCTTGGAGAGTGGTATCTCCTAGATTGGCTAGGTGTCACTTGGGAGCCTTCGAGAAGATTGTGGAGTTGAACCAAGGAGTTTGTAAGGGCAAGGAGATCACCTACTTCGTGAAGATCTACCGCTAGTGAGACAAGTCCTTCATGTGTGACGGCCATGGTGGGATAGACAAGGTTGCTTCTTCGTGGACCCTTCGTGGGTGGAGCCCTCCGTGGACTCGCGCAACCGTTACCCTTCGCGGGTTGAAGTCTCCATCAACATGGATGTACGATAGCACCACCTATCGGAACCACAACAAAAACATCCGTGTCTCCAATTGCGTTTGAATTCTCCAAACCCCTACCCTTTACATTCTTGCAAGTTGCATGCTTTACTTTCCGCTCCTCATATACTCTTTGCATGCTTGCTTGAATTATGTTAAGATTACTTGACTTGTGCTAAGTTAGCTAAAATCTGCCAAAGACTAAAATTTGGAAAACGATAAGCTTTTATTTGGTCAAGTTGTCTAATCACCTCCCCTCTAGACATACTTTCGATCCTACACCCCCACTTCACCCTTGCCATTTTATTCACCCTTCTTTTGCTCGACATTATGTTTGGTTGTGTCTCCATGTGCCTTCCATGTGCTTGCATCTTTGCTTGCTAAAAATATATTGTTATGGATCAACTTAAAGTGTTCTACTTGGATCATCTTCGATCCTTATGCGCTCTTGCTGAAACCCCAACTAGCCTAGTTGATGGGAAATCTTTAGATGAGCATGCTCATTTTGTGCGTCATCGTTTGTCTGAAAAGGGGAGACTCTTATGGGATCAAATAAACAGGTTGATGTGTTACACTTGGAATCTTTGTGAAATTTATGATTTTACTTGTTGCTCTAAGAACCCTAAAAAACACCTTCCCTACCTATGTGAGTTTAATGAAAATGAAATCTTATCTTCTTATGCTAAGGGTGTTTATAGTTACTATGATATTGAACAAATTGAAGAATTTGTTGCTTTTAAGGGTGCTTATGAAGTTGCTTCTTGATTGAAAAGTATGATATTACTCTCTACGAATCTGAAAATTTTGACATACTTGAATATTGCTATGAAAACTATGCTCATGATGTCTATGTCAAAGAATTTATTGAGAGAATGGCCGTTGCTTTGGGAGAAAATAATGATATGCATGAATCTATAGATAATGATGATTCTGATGATTTGATTGAAATATCCCTTGATGAACATGATGCTTGCTATTCTTGTGGCCATGATGCCAATATTTATGAAGATGAATTTGCTATAGTTCCTTATGTTAAACATGAGATCATCGCTATTGCACCCATACTTGATAGTTACTTAGATGAAAAGCATGATTGCAATGATGTTATTATAAATTCTCTTAATGACAACTGTGCTAATAATATGCAAAACCCTAAGCTTGGGGATGCTAGTTTTGCGATGTCTACTACTTGTTGCAATGATCATGATTGGGGTGATTCTTCTTATGATCTTGAAAATTTATTTAAGCCCCATGATGAATATGAAACTGATAATAGTGTTTGAAATAATATCGAAAGTGGGTTCGGAAGAGTGTCAACTTTAGATCCCACATATTTGGAAAATGTTCAATCTTATGGTATTTTTGGTAAAAGTGGGTTTGGAGAGGTCATGACTTTAGTTAATGATAATCCCACTATTTTGGAAGAGTGTCAACTTCGCATGCATGTGGATCGTGTTGAGAATATGTTATGTGATAGCTATATTGTTGAATTTTCTTATGATCCTACATGTAATTATTATGAGATAGGAAAATATGGTCGTAGAAATTTTCATGTTACTAAATCACCTCTTTTCATGTTGAGATCGCTATCGTCTCTTTCTTCTTCCTTGCATATGCTAGTTTTTGCTTGTCTTGATAATTTATTTGCTTATAAAATGCCTATGCATAGGATGTATGTTAGACTTAAGTGTTTTTTTCACATGTTTTATGATTCTCTCTTTGTGCTTCAATTCTTGCCTTTCATGTGAGCATCATCGAAATCTCAATGCCTAGCTAAAAAGGCTTTAAAGAAAAGCGCTTGTTGGGAGGCAACCCAATTTTATTTTTGTTCCATGCTTTTTGCTTATGTTTAATAATAAATATTTCATATAGCTTCTGTTTAGATGTGTTTTAATGTTTTAATTAGTGTTTGTGCCAAGTAGAATCTATAGGATAACCTACAGTGATAGTTAATTTGATTCTGCTGAAATACAGAAACTTTTGCGCGCACGAAAATAAGTTTAGTAAATCACGGAAACATGCTTTTGTGTTGATTATTTTTGATGTAGATCAATAGAAAAATTTCCCAGGACTTCCTATTTTGGTAGGATTTTTAGAGTTCCATAAGTATTCGAAGGTTACAAATTGCTTCAGACTGTTCTGTTTTTGACAGATTCTGTTTTTCGTGTGTTGTTTGCTTATTTTGATGCATCTATGACTAGTATCGGGGGGTATGAACCATAGAGAAGTTGGAATACAGTAGGTTTAATACCAATATAAATAAAGAATGAGTTCATTACAGTACCTTATGTGGTGGTTTTTCTTTCTTGCACTAACGGAGTTTATGAGATTTCCTGTTGAGTTTTGTGTTGTGAAGTTTTCAAGTTTTGGGTAAAGATTTTATGGACTATGGAATAAGGAGTGGCAAGAGCCTAAGCTTGGGGATGCCCATGGCACCCCAAGATATTCAAGGATAACCAAAATCCTAAGCTTGGGGATGCCCCGGAAGGCATCCCCTCTTTTGTCTTCGTCTATCGGTAACTTTACTTGGAGCTATATTTTTATTCGCCACATGATATGTGTTTTGCTTGGAGCGTCTTGTATGGTATTAGTATTTGCCTTTTAGTATACCACAATCATCCTTGCTGTACACACCTTTTGGGAGAAACCCACATGATTTGGAATTTATTAGAATACTCTATGTGCTTCACTTATATCTTTTGAGCTAGATAGTTTTGCTCTAGTACTTCACTTATATCTTTTAGAGCACGACGGTGGTTTAATTTTGTAGAAATTTTTGATCTCTCATGCTTCACTTATATTATTGAGAGTCTTTTAGAAAAGCATGGTATTTGCTTTGGTTATAAAATTGGTCCTAGAATGATGGGCACCCAAGCTGGGTATAATAAAAACTATCATAGGAAGTGAATTGGATGCTATGATCAATTTGATACTTGATAATTGTTTTGAGATATGGAGGTGGTGATATTAGAGTCATGCTAGTTGGGTAATTGTGAATTTGAATAATACTTGTGCTGAAGTTGGCAAGTCCCGTAGCATGCACATATGGTAACCTTGTGTAACAAATTTGAAACATGGGGTGTTCTTAGATTGTCATCCTTATGAGTGGAGGTTCGGGACGAGCGATGGTCTTTTCCTACAAATCTATCCCCCTAGGAGCATGCGCGTAGTGCTTGGTTTTTGATGACTTGTAGATTTTTTCAATAAGTATATGAGTTCTTTATGACTAATGCGAGTCCATGGATTATACGTACTTTTACCTTTCCATCATTGCTAGCCTCTTTGGTACCGTGCATTGCTCTTTCTCACCTTGAGAGTTGGTGCAAACTTTGCTGGTGCATCCAAACCCCGTGATACGATATGCTCTATCACACATAAACCTCCTTATATATATATCTTCCTCAAAACAGCCACCATACCTACCTATTATGGCATTTCCATAGCCATTCCGAGATATATTGCCATGCAACTTTCCACTGTTCCGTTTATCATGACACGCATCATCATTGTCATATTGCCTTGCATGATCATATAGTTGACATCGTATTTGTGGCAAATCCACCTTTATAATTTTTCATACATGTCACTCTTGATTCATTGCCCATCCCGGTACACCGCCGAAGGCATTCATATAGAGTCATATCTTGTTCTAGTTTTGAGTTATAATTCATGAGTTGTAAATAAATAGAAGTGTGATGATCATCATTATTAGAGCATTGTCCCTTATAACAAAACGAAAGGCCAAAAAAAAGAAAGGCCAAACAAAATAAAAAAATAAAAAAAATAAAAAGGGGGACAATGTTACTATCTTTTTCCACACTTGCGGTTCAAAGTAGCACCATGTTCTTCATATAGAGAGTCTCATTTGTTGTCACTTTCATATACTAGTGGGAATTTTTCATTATCGAACTTGGCTTGTATATTCCAACGATGGGCTTCCTCAAAATGCCCTAGGTATTCATGAGCAAGCAAGTTGGATGCACACCCACTTAGTTTCTTTTGTTGAGCTTTCATACATTTATAGCTCTAGTGCATCTGTTGCATGGCAATCCCTACTCCTCATGTTGACATCAATTGATGGGCATCTCCATAGCCCGTTGATTAGCCTCGTTAACATGAGACTTTCTTCTTTTTTTGTCTTCTCCACACAACCTCCATCATCAGGTCAAAAAAAAACCTCCATCATCATATTCTATTCCACCCATAGTGCTATATCCATGGCTCACGCTCATGTATTGCGTGAAAGTTGAAAAAAGTTTGAGATTACTTAAGTATGAAGCAATTGCTTGGCTTGTCATCGGGGGTGTGCAAGATGAGAGCATTCTTGTGTGACAAAAATGGAACATGACCAAACTATATGATTTTGTAGGGATGAACCTTCTAATGCCATGTTATTTTGAGAAGACATGATTGCTTTGTTAGTATGCTTGAAGTAATACTATTTCTTATGTCAATATGAACTTTTATTTTGAATCATTTGGATCTGAACATTCATGCCGCAATAAAGAAAATTACATTAAGGATTATGCTAGGTAGCATTCCACATTAAAAATTCTGTTTTTATCATTTACCTACTCGAGGACGAGCAGGAATTAACCTTGGGGATGCTTGATACGTCTCCAACGTATCTATAATTTTTGATTGTTCCATGCTATTATATTACCCGTTTTGGATGTTTATGGGCTTTACTTTACACTTTTGTATCATTTTTGGGACTAACCTACTAACCGGAGGCCCAACCCGAATTGCTGATTTTTTGCCTATTTCAGTGTTTCGAAGAAAAGGAATATCAAAGGGAGTCCAAACGGAATGAAACCTTCGGGAGTGATCTTTTCGGAACAAACGCAATCCAGGAGACTTGGACTGGACGTCAAGCTGTAGACGAGGCGACCACGAGGGTGCCCGGCGCGCCCCCACCCTTGTGAGCCCCTCATTGCTCCACCGACGTACTTCCTTCGCCTATATATACTCCCGTACCCAGAAAACATCCAGGAGCACCACGAAAACCTAATTCCACCGCCGCAACCTTCTGTATCCGTGAGATCCCATCTTGAAGCCTTCGCCGGCGCTCCACCGGAGGGGGAATCAACCATGGAGGGCCTCTACATCATCTCCAAGGCCTATGAGTTGTGAGTAGTTTACCACAGACCTTTGGGTCCATAGTTATTAGCTAGATGGCTTCTTCTCTCTCTTTGAATCTCAATACAAAGTTCTCCTCGATCTTCTTGGAGATCTATTCGATTTAACTCTTTTTGCGATGTGTTTGTCGAGATCCGATGAATTGTGGGTTTATGATCAAGTTTATCTATGAGAAGTATTTGAATCTCCTCTGAATTCTTTTATGTATGATTGGTTATCTTTGCAAGTCTCTTTGAATTATCAGTTTGGTTTGGCCTACTAGATTGATCTTTCTTGCAATGGGAGAAGTGCTTAGCTTTGGGTTCAATCTTGCGGTGTCCTTTCCCAGTGACAGCAGGGGCAGCAAGGCAGGTATTGTATTGTTGCCATCAAGGATAAAAAGATGGGGTTTATATCATATTGCATGAGTTTATCCCTCTACATCATGTCATCTTTCTTAATGCGTTACTCTGTTCTTCATGAACTTAATACTCTAGATGCAGGCAGGGGTCAGTCGATGTGTGGAGTAATAGTAGTAGATGCATAATCGTTTCGATCTACTTGTCACGGATGTGATGCCTATATACATGATCATGCCTAGATATTCTCATAACTATGCACTTTTCTATCAATTGCTCGACAGTAATTTGTTCACCCATCGTAATACTTATGCTATCTTGAGAGAAGCCACTAGTGAAACCTATGGCCCCCGGGTCTATCTTTTATCATATAAGTTTTCCATCTACTTTTATTTGCAATCTTTTTTTCCCAATCTATATCATAAAAATACCAAAAATATTTATCTTATCTTATTATCTCTATCAGATCTCACTTACGCAAGTTACCGTGAAGGGATTGAAAACCCATTTATCACGTTGGTTGCGAGGTTCTTGTTTGTTTGTGTAGGTGCGTGGGACTTTTGACGAGCCTCCTACTGGATTGATACCTTGGTTCTCAAAAACTGAGGGAAATACTTACGCTACTTTGCTGCATCATCCTTTCCTCTTCAAGGGAAAAACCAATGCATGCTCAAGAGGTAGCACTTCTAAGGAGAAGAAGAACAATGTGAAGGGTGGTGATGTCAAAAAGGGCAATGCCACCCCTTCCAACAAAGCCGGCGACTTTAACCCCTCTTATGTGTTGTGTCGTGCTAGTGATGGGCATGTTTATGCTAAATTCGTTGGTTCTTATTATGAGTACATTGAATGGTCTATTTGGGTTCCTAAGACCCTTGTTACTAACATCAAAGGACCCATTACAATGGGTACCTAAAACCAAGCATTGATCTCTTGTAGGTGTTGGCTTCTGGTGGGGGATCATGGTTGCTCGATAGTGGATCCACAAATCATATGACTGGAAGCAAGGACTTGGTGGTGGATGTGCACACGATCCCATCTATGCCCACCAATGCCGAGTGGGGTGATGCCTCATCTTCCAAGGTATTGGGTCTTGGCAAGGTTGTGATTTCTCATGATCTCACGATCGAGAAAGTCATGTTTGTTGAGTCCCTTGCATACAATTTACTTTCCTTTCGTCAACTTGAACTCATGGGCTTTGCCACAATCTTTGATATTGATACCGTGGCCCTCTTGTGGAGCAAGATTCTTAAAGTAGCCTTTGTTGGGCATATCGAGAACGGTCTTTATGTGATTAACTTTTTGGAGCGACCCACTAAGACCGCGACATGCCTAATGGCTAAAGTTGATGTGGGGTGGCTTTGGCATCGCCATTTAGCCCGTGTCAATATGAGATCTTTGCAAAGTCTTCTCAAGGGGGACCATGTCTGTGGACTAACAAACATTAGCTTTGCCAAAGGTCATGCTTGTAGTGCTTGTATGAAAGGAAAGTTACATGAGAAGGCTCACCCTCCCACGACTATCATCTACTCGAAGAGACCCTTGGAGCTCCTTCACATGGATCTCTTTGGGCCTCCATCCTTTGATAGTCTTGGGGGTAGAAAGTATTACTTGGTGATAGTCGATGATTACTCAAGGTACACTTGGGTATATTTCTTCAGGAGGAAGAGTGAAACTCAACAAACTGTCATTGACTTTGAAAATGAAGCTCAATGTCAACATGATGCAAAGATCTTGACAATAAGAAGTGACAACGACACCGAGGTCAAGAACTACACCTTGGATGAGTTTCTTAGTGATGAGGGGATCGAGCATCAATATTCCACACCATACACCCCTCAACAAAATGGTGTAGCGGAGAGGAAGAACCGGACGTTGATGGATGCGGCAAGTACCATGATGGTGGAGTTCAAGTCTCCTAACAACTTTTGGGCCGAAGCCATCAACACCGCGTGTCATGCATCCAATCGACTATATCTCCGCAAAGGCTTGAACAAGACTCCATATGAAATACTCACCGGTAACAAGCCCAACCTCAAGTACTTCCGGGTGTTCGGTTGTAAGTGTTTCATTCTCAAGAAAGGTGTTCATTTGTCTAAATTTGAGGCTAGAGCTCATGAGGGCATATTTGTTGGTTATGCTACAAACTCTCATGCTTACCGTGTCCTCAACAAGTCCACATGACTCATTGAGGAGACGTGTAACATGGAGTTTGACGAGAATAACGGCTCCCAAGTGGAGCAAAGTGGTACTTGTGATGTAGGTGATGAAATTCCTCCCCAAGCCATAAGAAGAATAGGTGTTGGTCATATCCTACCCATTGAGGAACCCTTGTGGCCGAAGGAGAAGGACAATTCTCCACTCAAGTGGAGCCATCACCAACCCAAGACCCACACACTTCCGAAGAACAAAGTGAAGGCCCTCAACCAAGTGAAAAGAAGATCAAGGGCACGATCAACCTGAAGATGGTGGTGAGCCACCAAGTGATGCCCAAGGTCGATTTCTCCCTTCCGAGCAAGTTCAAGATCAAGAGTAAGCTCAAGATCAAGAACAAGCTCAAGACGGCGCTCAAGATGATCAAGTTTCCACTCCTCATCTCACTCCTGAGGAGGAATTGGAGCGTCGTGCCGCTAAGATTGCATCCAAGCTCACAACCAAAGATCATCTCATGAAGAATATGCTTGGAAGCCCAAGAAAGGGTATAAGCCCTCGTAGACAATTACCAAATTTGTGAACATCACGCGTTTGTTTCTTGTGTCGAACCCCAAAAGGTCTATGAGGCGCTCAAAGATCTAGATTGGCTCAATGCCATGCATGAAGAACTCAACAACTTCGAGCACAACCAGGTGTGGAGATTGGTGCCAAGGCCAATGGGGGATCATAATGTCATTGGAACCAAGCGGATATTCAAGAACAAGCAAGATGCTCATGGGATCATTGTTTGCAACAAGGCTTGTTTGGTAGCACAAGGCTACTCCCAAGTCGAGGGTATCGACTACGGTAAAACCTTTGCTCCCATTGCCCGCCTTGAATCTATTCATTTGTTGATTGCTTATGCTTCAAGTTGCAACAAATGGATGTGAAGAGTGCTTTTCTTAATGGTCCTATTAACGAGTTGGTGTATGTCAAACAACCCCCGGGGTTCGAGGATCCATATTTCCCCGATCATGTGTACCAACTCGACAAGGCACTCTATGGCCATAAACAAGCCCCACGTGCGTGGTATGAGCATCTTACCGAGTTGTTGCAAGATCGTGGGTTTGAAATTGGGAAAATCGACCCCACTCTTTTTACCAAGAAGGTCAAAGGGGAGTTGTTTGTATGCCAACTATATGTTGATGATATTATCTTTGGTTCCCCTAACACAGCTTTCAATGAGGAGTTTGCCGCTCTCATGACCTCAAAGTTCAAGATGTTCATGATGGGAGAGTTGAAGTTCTTTCTCGGGTTCGAAATCAAGCAAGGAAGAGAAGGAACCTTCATCAACCAAGCCAAATACACTCAAGACATGCTCAAGAGATTCAAGCTAAGTGATGTCAAGCCGGCTTCCACTCCAATGCCCGTCAAATGCCAACTTGACATAGATCCCAATGGTAAAGCGGTGGATCAAAAGGTATATCGCTCTATGATTGGCTCCTTGCTTTACCTTTGTGCATCTAGACCGGATATCATGTTAAGTGTGGGAATTTGTGCACGGTTTCAAGCCGCACCTAAGGAAAGCCACTATGTGGCGGTCAAGCGAATATTTCGATATTTGGCTCATACCCCAAACTTTGGCTTATGGTACCCAAGAGGAGCCAACTTCAACCTTTTGGCTTATTCAGACTCAGATTGGGCGGGATACAGAGTGGATAGGAAGTCCACCTCCGGAGGGTGCCAATTTCTTGGTTGCTCTTTGGTGAGTTGGTCTTCTAAGAAGCAGAGTTGTGTGTCTCTCTTGTCCACTGAAGCGGAGTATGTGTCTTCCCATAGTTGTTGTGCTCACCTTCTATGGATGTGGCAAACTTTGAAGGATTACGGTGTCATTTGTGACGAAGTGCCTATTTGGTGTGATAATGAAAGTGCCATCAAGATCTCTCTCAATCCGGTGCAACACTTCAAGACGAAGCATATTGAGATTCAGTATCACTTCACCCGGGATCACATTAGGCGAGGGGAGATCAAGCTCAAGTATGTCAACACTCATGATAACCTTGCAGATATTTTCACGAAGCCCTTGGATGAAGCAAGATTTCGTGAGTTAAGGCATGAGCTAAATATCATTGATTCGAGCAATGTGGCTTGAACCTTTTCACACATATTTCTTCATGATGTCTTGTTTAGGTGTAGGCATGGACATAGAGGGAGTGTTGTTCTCTCAATGAACTCTCCCTCTCCTCATTATGCATAAATTGATCAAGTCTTTCACATTAGCCATTTTTATGGTACTTGTGCTTCAAAGACGAGTTTTGATCATGGGCCCAAGGATAATTCTTCACAGCGCCATACCGTTCGACTCAAACATAGGTGGCTCTGGCCACCGGCCTTGTGCATGGGTGTTTTCTTTGTCGTGTGTTTCCTTTTGCCTTGCGCTTTTGGTTCTCCTAGATGCTTGAATTCTCCAAGGAGTGGCTTTTATTGTTTGCTTCTTGCACTCTTGGGGGCTTCATCATCATAAGACAGTGTCTTGCTTCCATCCTAAGCCTTCTCATCTCAAGCCATCTTTTCCAAATGTACACAAGTTTGATCCTTTGTGCATGGGCTGATGCAACCTGGCGGTACAACCGATGGTTAGAGAGGTTCTACCACTCTTCCACTGTGTTGTGTAGTCCCAACGGTATTTCCGGTCTTGCACGAGCGGTTCTACCGCCCTTGTTTGTACCTGTACCACTGGCCGGTAGTACCAGTATTTGGAAGCGGTACTACCGCTGATACTGGAGCGGAAGTACCGCCCTCAAACACCGGCTAGCTACAGGAGCAGTACCACCGACTGACATATGGGCGCATATATAGAGGGCGTGGGCTAAAGGGGTATTCTATTTCCCCTTCGCACCTGTCCCTTGTATGAATCCTAGCCGCCGGTCGCTCCGCCCATTGCCCCGGAGTGCCCTCAGGCGTTCCGGATCGGTCGGCCCTTCATCGGATCCGCTCCGTGGAGGTCGCCTCCCTTCCGATCTTCTCCCATGGATACCGGTAATGCCCTGTTTCCTCTTGTTCTTAGGGTTCCTTTTGTTGAATCCTTCATCTAGGGCATTGCTTGTACTCCCGCATTCTCGACCAAATGATTGGTCGGAGAGATCCTTATAAACTCCTCCTTTTCTTGTGCGTAGTTAGAACTAGGAATGTTGCATCTAGATTCAAAGTAGGGTTGTACCCGTTCTTCAACTCGGCAGATCCGCTCTTAGCGGTACTACCGCTCCTCGTGAGCGGTACTACCGCTTTGGCAGTTCTACCGGTCGAACAACCGGAACAACCTCTTTCTCTGAACCATTTGCACTGTTCTTCTTCTACTTACGAACATGAGATTTATTCTTCTGATATTGTGCACATTCCTCTCATCTTTGCTGGGGTATCTGTGTGCTCTCTGTGTGCATTTGCAGGTGGCTCTAGCTCTCGTGCTGCTCAGAAGCCTTGGAACACCAAGAAGAGGGCCCGTAGGGGCAAACCATCAGATGACAGTGAGGACACTCGCGATGTTGTGATCCCTGCCAAAGCCACTCGTCGGGAGAAGTCTGCTGCTGCCAAGCAGTGTGCTGCGATACCTATGCACAAATGGAAGCTTTCGGACTGGGAAAATTTCCATTTCCAGGATCCCTACACAGTGCCGCCACATCCTCGGTGGAACAACCCTCAGTTCCGGAATGAGTTGCAGTTAAGGGCTGTGTCTGAAATTTTCGAGCACCACAAGAACAAGTTCACCCGGATGTGGTCCATTGACATTGATCACTGGAGGAACAACCTTGGTTACTTTGGAGAGGCTCTGGAGATCTGTGAGGAGTTTGATTTGATCAAGCTCATGACTATGAATTGTGACTTCGATGTGCAGCTCATTCATTAGTTCTATGCTACAGTCCACTTCGGCACCGATGATGCGCGTCACCTATCCTTTATGTGTCATGATGTGTTCTTTCGTGTACCTTGGAGAGCCTTCTGCAATGCTCTTGGCTATGAGGATACCGGGTTGAAGGGCCAAGGTGGTCTCTGTCCTCACGACCGAGCCCACCCCATGGACAAGGTGAAGCTTGCCCCTCTGTACATCCCGGGTCATGGTATCGTGGGTAAATCCAATGACCTTCTTCCAGTCTATGATATTATGCATCATGTGTTCCACTGTGTGCTGCTACCCCAGGTTGGGAATCAAGATGATATTTATGGTTATCTTGTGGATTTACTTGTGGCCATGAAGACCAAAAGGGGTTCCGGTGCCACGTTTGATGTCTCCAAGTGGATGTGGGAGGAGATGTACAATATGGTGTGGTACCGCAAGGTACCGATCTATGCTCCTTTTGTGATGCAGTTTCTGAACTCCGTTTGGGCAGTCCGTAGGCCAGGAGAACCTCTCATCACTCCAACTAATCTCACGGAGCATGAGGTTAAGGTGTTGAGGAATAAGAAGCATAAGACTCCTCATTTTTCTATGGGAAATCAGGAGGATGTGTATGCTACCTCGGACGACGATGACTTTGAGTTGGAGGCTGGGGCCCAACCCACTTGGGTTGAGAAGCTGACTACCAAGATCAAGAAGATTTTTTGCTTGCAGACTCATCTTTAGAAGAAGCTCTACCAGGCTCATGTTGTTGAGAAGATGGCGTGTCGCAGGCAGAGTCAGTTGATGAAGCACCTTAATGTGCCAGATGTGAAGAGTGGCTCTGAGAAGACCATCACTCCTGAGGATACGTGGTGCTTGGAGAACTGTCAGTGGTCTGATGAAGAGCCTGCTACCTCTGTTGTCCTTGGTCCTAAGGGTGTTATCGTGGAGTCTGAGGGGACTGAGGAGTCTGAGGGTGTTGATGATGCTGATGATGCTTCTGATAGCTCTACGGCATCTGGCGAGGAGATCTACTGAGCCCCAGGGCGCTAGTTTCGCTCTTTTCCTTTTTGGTGTCTTTATGCCAAAGGGGGAGAGACCTCTATTAGGTCATAGAAGTTGCATGGGGGGTTCTTTTGCAGTTGTTCTTGTGAGTTCATTTGCAGTTGCTCTTTCTAGTGTCTTGTGAACTTGTCCTATGTTGTGACTTTGTGCATGGTGTAAGACATGCGTCCCTTATCTATCTATCTATGCACTCTTCTTTCAGTAGAGCTTGCATGCTATTGTTCTGCTAATACGTGCTTTATGTATGGTATTGTGTTTCGCTATCACTGGTTGGTCTATAAAATATAGGGGGAGCATTGATCCTAGTGTGAGCATTTTGCACTCTCAAAGCAAACTCTAAATAGTGCTCACACTCAGGGGGAGCCCCGTCTATATTTTCTAAATCTCCCGTGCTTTTCGAGTGGTTGTCATCATCCACCAAAAAGGGGGAGATTGTAAGGGCATCTTCTACCTTAGGGTTTTGGTGATGATGACAACACTCGTGTGGACTAATCGTGTGTCCTAGTTCTCTCAGGTACACATTGTGCGGTGCAAGACGGTTAGGCCTTCATCTATGCGGAAAAGATCGAAGACAAAGTTTCTGACATTTTTCTTTCTTTGGTCGTAGGATATCGGTATTTTTAAGAGGGAATCCACATCGGAAGGTATTGGGTGAATCTCTACACGTACACATTCTTTGCACTCACCATATACCCTCCGTTCGAGGAGAGAGAGGTTCCCAAAGTCCTCAGTGACTGTGCAGTTTTTCTCATGGCGGTAGTACTGCTCTCTTGAGTGGTTGTACCACTAGCATGCAGTTCCGGTCAAACCACTGCTCCAAGTACCGCTCAAGGGTGACACCCTTCTGTACCAGGTACGGTGGTAGACCGGTGATGGAACGGAAGTTCTGGTTTGTCTTGACAAACCGGTACTACCGGTGTTCAGGGCGGTAGTACCGCCTGGAACACCACTGTCCAGGAAATGTTGGTCCAGCAGTAGCTCCGGCCCTACCACCGCTCTAACTACCGGTCTAGGGTGAATACCTTCTGATTGTGTACCGGTAGTTGAGTGGTGGTGGAACGGTAGTTCCGTTTTATTCCGATATACCGGTACTACCAGTTGCCGCACCGGAAGTACCGCCCTGGTGCCCTAGCAGGGGTTTCCCGCATTCACCGGTTGTACCGCTGATCCTTGCGGAAGTGCCGCTCCTATGTGTTTCTATGCATAACGGTTGGATCTGAGGGGACCCTATTTAAGGAGGTGCTTCTCCCACCTCCCACTATCTCTTGCCTCTCTCTCTCTCCTCCTCCAGTAATGCCCTTGAAGCTTTCTTGCCCGATCTCTCTCTCTAGCCACTCAAACTTGTAGATTTGCTAGGGATTGAAGGATGAGACCTAGATCTACACTCTCACCAAAGGAAACTTGATTCCCTCATACTTTCTTATGTGAATTTTTTTACTCTCAGGTGCTTGGGCGCCCTAATCAGAAGAGGTCACTTCGGAGCCACATTCCATTGTGGTGAAGCTCCGGGGTTTCGTTGGGAGCCTGCAATTAAGTTGTGGAGAGAGCCCCAACCTTGTTTGTAAAGGTCCGGTTGCCACCTTCAAGGGCACAAATAGTGGAATCATGACATCTCGCATTGTGTGAGGGCGTGAGGAGAATACGGTGGCCCTAGTGGCTTCTTGGGGAGCATTGTGCCACCACATCGCTCCAACGGAGACGTACTTCCCCTCAAAGGGAAGGAACTTCGGTAACACATCCTCGTCTCCATCAGTTCCACTTTTGGTTATCTCTCACCTTTACTTGTGCAAGCTATATTGTGTTATATCCTTTGCTTGCTTGTGTGCTTATTGTTGTTGCATCATATAGGTTGCTCAGCTAGTTGCATATCTAGACAACCTACTTTGTTGCAAAGTTTAATTTGGCAAAGAAAAGCTAAAAATTGTTAGTTGCCTATACACCCCCACCTCTAGTCAACTATATCGATCCTTTCAATGGGCCCTAGTGGAGAACGAAGGCCGGCAGCTAGGTGGAGACGTGCCCCCCCAAAGCCCAATCGAAATTGGACTAGGGGTGGGGGCGCGGCCCCCCTTCCTTCTTCTCCTCCACCTCTTTCCCCTTCCCCCTTCTCAGGAAAGGAAGGGGGAATCCTACTAGGACTGGGAGTCCTAGTAGGACTCCCCCCTTGGCGCGCCCCCTCTAGGCCGGCTGCCCCCTCCTCTCCTCCTTTATATACCGGGGCAGGGGCCACCCCAAAGGCACAACATTGTCTTAGCCGTGTGCGGTGCCCCCCTCCACCGTTTACTCCTCCGATAGTATCATCGTAGTGCTTAGGCAAAGCCCTGCGCGGATCACATCATCAACACCGTCATCACGCCGTCGTGCTGACGAAAGTCTCCTTCGACCCTTTGCTGGATCAAGAGTTTGAGGGATGTCATTGAGCTGAATGTGTGCTGAACTCGGAGGTGCCGTACATTCGGTGCTAGATCGGTTGGATCGTGAAGACGTTCGACTACATCAACCGCGTTACCATAATGCTTCCGCTTCTGGTCTATGAGGGTGCGTGCACACACTCTCCCCCTCTCGTTGATATGCATCTCCTAGATAGATCTTGCGTGATCGCAAGAATTTTTTTGAAATCGCATGCCACGTTCCCCAATAGTGGTATCAGAGCCAGGTATATGCGTAGATGATATGCACGAGTAGAACACAAAGAGTTGTTGGCGATAATAGTCATACTGCTTACCACCAACGTCTTACTTTGATTCGGCAGTATTGTTGGATGAAGCGGCCCGAACCGACATTACATGACCGCGTTCATGAGACTGGTTCTACCGACATGCTTTGCACACAGGTGGCTGGCGGGTATCTGTTTCTCCAACTTTAGTTGAATCAAGTTTGACTACGACCGGTCCTTGTTGAAGGTTAAAACAACACACTTGACAAAAAATCGTTATGGTTTTGATGCGTAGGTAAGAAAGGTTCTTGCTAGAAGCCCGTAGCAGCCACGTAAAACTTGCAACAACAAAGTAGAGGACGTCTAACTTTGCAGGGCATGTTGTGATGTGATATGGTCAAGACATGATGTGATATAAATTGTTGTATGAGATGATCATGTTTTGTTACAAAGTTATTGGCAACTGGCAGGAGTCATATGGTTGTCGCTTTGTTGTATGAAATGCAATCGCCACGTAATTGCTTTACTTTATCACTAAGCGGTAGCGATAGTCGTAGAAGCAATAGTTGGCGAGACGACAACGATGCTATGATGGAGATCAAGGTGTCAAGCCAGTGACAATGGAGATCATGACGGTGCCTTGAAGATGGAGATCAAAGGCACAAGATGATGATGTACATATCATGTCACATATTTTGATTGCATGTGATGTTTATCTTTTATGCATCTTATTTTGCTTAGTACGGCAGTAGCATTATAAGATGATCCCTCACTAAATTTCAAGGTATAAGTGTTCTCCCTGAGTATGCACTGTTGCTACAGTTCATCGTGCTGATACACCACGTGATGATCGGGTGTGATAAGCTCTACGTTCACATACAACGGGTGCAAGCCAGTTTTGCACGTGTAGAATACTCGGGTTAAACTTGACGAACCTAGCATATGCAGATATGGCCTCGGAACACTGAGACCGAAAGGTCGAATGTGTATCATATAGTAGATATGATCAACATAGAGATGTTCACCATTGAAAACTACTCCATATCACGTGATGATCGGACATGGTTTAGTTGATATGGATCACGTGATGATTCAGATGGCTAGAGTGATGTCTATCTAAGTGGGAGTTCTTTAGTAATATGATTAATTGAACTTTAATTTATCATGAACTTAGTCCTAATAGTTTTTTGCATATCTATGTTGTTGTAGATCCATGGCCCGTGCTACCGATCCCTTGAATTTTAATGCGTTCCTAGAGAAAGCTAAGTTGAAAGATGATGGTAGCAACTACACGGACTAGGTCCATAACTTGAGGATTATCCTCATTGCTGCACAGAAGAATTACGTCCTTGAAGCACTGCTAGGTGTAAGACCTGTTGCAGGAGCAAATGTTGATGTTATGAACTTATGGCAAGATCGATCTGATGACTACTCGATAGTTCAGTGTGCCATGCTTTACGGCTTAGAATCGGGACTTCAAAGACGTTTTGAATGTCATGGAGCATATGAGATGTTCCAAGAGTTGAAGTTAATATTTCAAGCAAATGCCCGAGTTGAGAGATATGAAGTCTCCAACAAGTTCTATACCTGCAAGATGGAGGAGAATAGTTCTGTCAGTGAACACATACTCAGAATGTCTAGGTACCATAATCACTTGACTCAGCTGGGAGTTAATCTTCCTGATGATAGTGTCATTGACAGAGTTCTTCAATCACTGCCACCAAGCTATAAAGGCTTCATGATGAACTATAACATGCAAGGGATGGAAAAGATAATTCCCGAGCTCTTCGCAATGCTTAAGGCTGTGGAGGTAGAAATCAAGAAGGAGCATCAAGTGTTGATGGTTAACAAGACCACTAGTTTCAAGAAAAAGAGAAAAGGGAAGAAGAGGAACTTCAAGAAGAATAGCAAGCAAGTTGCTACTCCTGGGAAGAAGCCCAAGTCTGGACCTAAGCCTGAAACTGAGTGCTTCTACTGCAAAGGGACTGGTCACTGGAAGCAGAACTGCCCCAAGTATTTGGCGGTTAAGAAGGATGGCAAAGTGAAAGGTATATTTGATATACATGTTATTGATTTGTACCTTACTAATGCTCGTAGTAGTGCCTAAGTATTTGATACTGGTTCTGTTGCTGATATTTGCAACTCGAAATAGGGGCTACAGATTAAACGAAGATTGGATAAGGACGATGCGATGATGCGCGTCGGAAATGGTTCCAAGGTCGATGTGATCGCAGTCGGCACGCTACTCTACATCTACCTTCGGAATTAGTTTTAGACCTGAATAATTGTTATTTGGTGCCAGCGTTGAGCATGAACATTATATCTGGATCTTGTTTGATGCGAGACGGTTATTCATTTAAATGAGAGAATAATGGTTGTTCTATTTATATGAGTAATATCACTTATGGTCATGCACCCTTGATGAGTGGTCTATTTTTGTTGAATCTCGATCGTGGTGATACACATGTTCATAATATTGAAGCCAAAACATGCAAAGTTTGTAATGATAGTGCAACTTATTTGTGGCACCGCCGTTTAGGTCATATTGGTGTAAAGCGCATGAAGAAACTCCATGTTGATGGGATTTTGGAATCACTTGATTATGAATCACTTGATGCTTGCGAACCATGCCTCATGGGCAAGATGACTAAGACTCCATTCTCTGGAACAATGGAGTGAGCCACTGACTTATTGGAAATAATACATACCGATGTATGCGGTCCGATGAGTGTTGAGGCTCGCGGCGGGTATCATTATTTTCTGACCTTCATAGATGATTTGAGCAGATATGGGTATATCTACTTAATGAAACATAAGTCTGAAACATTTGAAAAGTTCAAAGAATTTCAGAGTGAAGTGGAAAATCATCGTAACAAGAAAATAAAGTTTTGATCTGATCAAGGAGGCGAATATTTGAGTTACGAGTTTGGTCTTCATTTGGAACAATGTGGAATAGTTTCGCAACTCACGCCACCTGGAACACCACAGCGTAATAGTGTGCCCAGACGTCGTAACCATACTTTATTAGATATGGTGCGATCTATGATGTCTCTTACTAATTTACCACTATCATTTTGGGGTTATGCTTTAGAGACAGCTGTATTCATGTTAAATAGGGCACCATCTAAATCAGTTGAGACGACACCATATGAACTGTGGTTTGGCAAGAAACCCAAGCTATCATTTCTTAAAGTTTAGGGCTGCAATGCTTATGTGAAAAAGCTTCTACCTGATAAGCTCGAACCCAAATCAGAAAAATGCGTCTTCATAGGATACCCAAAGGAAACTGTTGGGCCACCTTCAATCACAGATCCGAAGGCAAGATATTCATTGCTAAGAATGGATCCTTTCTAGAGAAGGAGTTTCTCTCGAAAGAAGTGAGTGGGAGGAAAGTAGAACTTGATGAGGTAATTGTACCTTCTCCCGAATTGGAAAGTAGTTCATCACAGAAATTAGTTCCAGTGATTCCTACACCAATTAGTGAGGAAGCTAATGATGATGATCGTGAAACTTCAGATCAAGTTACTATCGAACCTCGTAGGTCAACCAGAGTATGGTCCACACCAGAGTGGTACGGTAATCCTATTCTGTAAGTCATGTTACTAGACCATGATGAACCTATGAACTATGAGGAACAATGATGAGCCCAGATTCCGCAAAATGGATTTAGGCGATGAAATCTGAGATGGGATCCATGTATGAGAACAAAGTGTGGACTTTGGTGGACTTGCCCGATGATCGGCAAGCCATAGAAAATAAATGGATCTTCAAGAAGAAAACTGACGCTGACGGTAATGTTACTGTGTACAAAGCTCGACTTGGTGCAAAAGGTTTTCGACAAGTTCAAGGAGTTGACTACGATGAGACCTTCTCACCCGTAGCGATGCTTAAGTCTGTCCGAATCATGTTAGCAATTGCCGCATTTTATGATTATGAATTTTGGCAAATGGATGTCAAAACTGCATTCCTTAATGAGTTTCTTAAAGAAGAGTTGTATATGATGCAACCAGAAGGTTTTGTCGATCCAAAGGGTGGTAACAAAGTGTGCAAGCTCCAGCGATCCACTTACGGACTGGTGCAAGCCTCTCGGAGTTGGAATATACGCTTTGATAATGTGATCAAAGCATATGGTTTTATACAGACTTTTAGAGAAGCCAGTATTTACAAGAAAGTGAGTGGGAGCTCTGTAGCATTTCTAATATTATATGTGGATGGCATATTGTTGATTGGAAATAATACATAATTTCTGGATAGCATAAAAGGATACTTGAATAAGAATTTTTCAATGAAAGACCTCGGTGAAGCTGCTCATATATTGGATATCAAGATCTACAGAGATAGATCAAGATGCTTAATTGGACTTTCACAAAGCACATACCTTGATAAAGTTTTGAAGAAGTTCAAAATGGATCATTCAAAGTATGGGTTCTTGCCTGTGTTACAAGGTGTGAAGTTGAGTCAGACTCAATGCCCGACCACTGCAGAAGATAGAGAGAAAATGAAAGTCATTCCCTATGCCTCAGCCATAGGTTCTATCATGTATACAATGTTGTGTACCAGACCTGATGTGTGCCTTGCTATAAGTTTAGCTGGGAGGTACCAAAGTAATCCAGGAGTAGATCACTGGACAACGGTCAAGAACTGTCGGATATCGAGTTCCGGCAAAACCCTGAATATCCAAACTCTGGGGTGCGCACGAAGATCTCCTCCTACCAAATCTCTCCCTCAGTCTCGCCGCGATCCCTAAGCTAGATCAATGAACAACACAAGAGACACAAGATTTATACAGGTTCGGGCCACCGTTGTGGTGTAATACCCTACTCCTGTGTGTGGTGGTGGATTGCCTCTTGGGCTGATGATGAACAGTACAAGGGAAGAACAACCTCGCGAGGAGAGGTGTTCTTGTGCTTGGTGGTGTGCTTGAGGTGGAATCGATCCGTCCCCTCTATGGTGGTGGCTAGCCCTATTTATAGAGGCCCTGGTCCTCTTCCCAAATATTGAGCGGGAAGGGATCCAACAACGGCCATTTTGAAAGGGGACAACTAGTACAAGCTATCCTTACTAAAGGTGGTCTTAGCCTGCCAAAGGTGCTGGTGATGATGCTGTCTTAGGCTCCACGGTGACCTCCGTCCTGCCGTCCTGCTGGTCTTTGTCTTGTTGCACCGATATGGAAACCTTTGCCTGATGCCTCGGTACTCCGCGCCTGCGCTTTCCCCCTTTGCACCAAAGAGGAAACGAGGACACTGCGCGGGCTGGTGCCCGCCTGGCGCCCATCTGGTCCTGATCGTCATGCCTTGCGTCATGGGCACCTCGCGAGGTGCCCCTCGCCTTGATCTCTCCGCCTCCTCGCGAGCCTACCTGGTGAGGCCACTCCTGAGGAGGCCTTGCGTCATCCGCGCCTTGAGGCTTGGTTCCTCGTGAGGGTCCTGAGTGTTGGTTGATGAAGATGGGCCGTACTGGGACACTAGTTGAGCCACACTGTAGGCCGCAGGCAGGCAAGTCTGGGGACCCCCGTTCCCAGAACACCGACGGTAGCCCTCAGGCCCAAGGCGTGCTCGGACTTGGCTTAGCTGCGAAGCCAAAGGGCAAGAACGGAGCGCCACGCCCCCCACAGCTTTCGGCCTTGGTCGACGCATGGCGATTGATTGGACGTGGGCGTCTCCGCTTCCCCACGCCGCCCGAATATCCGCCTGGCTAGGCGGCCATGGCGCTCGATACAGTTATTTCCTCTTTGCTGGCAGCGTGCTTCCTATTCCCCTTTCTTCCTCGAGTCCCTGCTTCCTCTTCCAATCTGACTTGCGCTCTGCCCCCTCCATTGCCATGGCACCAACTAGCAAGGAGAAGGGGAAGAAGCCTCTGTCCTCAACCAATCCGCCCCCGGCAATCGAGCACGCCGTCGGCCGGTCGCTGGTGCTCAATCTGGAGGCCATGGGCAAGGTCTGCCTTGCGCTCGCCTCCAGCTTCAACAAGTGCGGAAAGATGATGGCTTGGCCTGCATCCCATGCCTCCATTGATAGGACGATCACTGAGGTTCGGTTCTTCGTTGACGCCCTGTGGGCTGGCCTGGTTCCCCCTTTCTCCACCTTTTTGTTGGGGAACGTAGCAGAAATTCAAAATCTTCCTACGTGTCACCAAGATCTATCTATGGATAAACCAGCAACGAGGGGAAGGAGAGTGCATCTACATACCCTTGTAGATCGCTAAGCGGAAGCGTTCAAGTGAACGGGGTTGATGAAGTCGTACTCGTCGTGATTCAAATCACCGATGATCAAGTGCCGAACGCACGGCACCTCCGCGTTCAACACACGTACAGCCCGGTGACGTATCCCACGCCTTGATCCAGCAAGGAGAGAGGGAGAGGTTGAGGAAGACTCCATCCAGCAGCAGCACAACGGCGTGGTGGTGGTGGAGGAGCGTGGCAATCCTGCAGGGCTTCGCCAAGCACCACGGGAGAAGAGGAGTACTTGGGAGAGGGGGAGGGCTGCGCCAGAACTTCGTGTGAAGCTCCCATGTGTCTCCCCACTATATATAGGGGTGGAGGGGCTGGTTTCTTGCCCTCCAAGTCCATTGGGGCGTTGGCCAAGGTGGGAGGAAAGAAATCCCATCATTTCCTTCCCCACCGATTGTTATCCCCCCTTTTTAGGGATCTTGATCTTATCCCTTCGGGATATGATCTTATTCCTTCTAAGGGGGGATCTTGGTGCGCCTTGACCAGGGGTGTGGGGCCTTGCCCCCACTACCCACGTTCATGTGGGTCCCCCCATGCAGGTGGGCCCCACTCCGGAACCTTCTAGAACCTTCCCGGTACAATACCGAAAAATCCCAAACATTTTCCGGTGGCCAAAATAGGACTTCCCATATATAAATCTTTACCTCCGGACCATTCCGGAACTCCTCGTGACGTCCGGGATCTCATCCGGGACTCCGAACAACATTCGGTAACCACATACAAACTTCCTTTATAACCCTAGCGTCATCGAACCTTAAGTGTGTAGATCCTACGGGTTCGGGAGACATGCAGACATGACCGAGACGTTTTCCGGTCAATAACCAACAGCGGGATCTGGATACCCATGATGGCTCCCACATGTTCCACGATGATCTCATCGGATGAACCACGATGTCAAGGACTTAATCAATCCCGTATTCAATTCCCTTTGTCTATCGGTATGTTACTTGCCCGAGATTCGATCGTCGGTATCCAATACCTTGTTCAATCTCGTTACCGGCAAGTCACTTTACTCATTCCGTAACACATCATCCCGTGATCAACTCCTTGGTCACATTGCGCATATGATGATGTCCTACCGAGTGGGCCCAGAGATACCTCTCCGTTTACATGGAGTGACAAATCCCAGTCTCGATCCGCATAAAACAATAGATACTTTCGGAGATACCTGTAGTGCACCTTTATAGTCACCCAGTTACGTTGTGACGTTTGATACACCCAAAGCACTCCTACGGTATCCAGGAGTTACACGCTCTCATGGTCAAAGGAAGAGATACTTGACATTGGCAAAGCTCTAGCAAACGAACTACACGATCTTTGTGCTAGGCTTAGGATTGGGTCTTGTCCATCACATCATTCTCCTAATGATGTGATCCCGTTATCAACGACATCCAATGTCCATAGCCAGGAAACCATGACTATCTGTTGATCACAACGAACTAGTCAACTAGAGGCTCACTAGGGACATATTGTGGTCTATGTATTCACACGTGTATTACGATTTCCGGATAATACAGTTATAGCATGAATAAAAGACAATTATCATGAACAAGGAAATATAATAATAATACTTTTATTATTGCCTCTAGGGCATATTTCCAACAGTCTCCCACTTGCACTAGAGTCAATAATCTAGTTCACATCGCCATGTGATTAACACTCACAGGTCACATCGCCATGTGACTAATACCCAAGAGTTTACTAGAGTCAGTAGTCTAGTTCACATCACTATGTGATTAACACTCAATGAGTTTTATGTTTGATCATGTTGCTTGTGAGAGAGGTTTTAGTCAACGGGTCTGAACCTTTCAGATCCGTGTGTGCTTTACAAATCTCTATGTCATCTCCTAGATGCAGCTACCACGCTCTATTTGGAGCTATTCCAAACAACTGTTCTACTTGGAGCTATTCTAAATTATTGGTCCATTATATGTATCTGGTCTCTCTACTCAGAGCTATCCGGATAGGTGTCAAGCTTGCATCGTCGTAACCTTTACGACGAACTCTTTTACCACCTCCATAATCAAGAAAATTCCTTAGTCCACTAGTTACTAATGATAACTTTGACCGCTGTCCTGTGAGCCATTCTTGGATCACTCTTGTACCCCTTGACTGACTCATGGCAAGGCACACTTCAGGTGCGGTACACAGCATAGCATACTGAAGAGCCTACGTCTTAAGCATAGGGGACGACCTTCGTCCTTTCTCTCTATTCTGCCGTGGTCGAGCTTTAAGTCTTAACTTCGTACCTTACAACTCAGGCAAGAACTCCTTCTTTGAATGGTCCATCTTGAACACCTTCAAGATCATGTCAAGGTATGTGCTCATTTGAAAGTATTATTAAGCATTTTGATCTATCCTTATAGATCTTGATGCTCAATGTTCAAGTAGCTTAATCCATGCTTTCCATTGAAAAACACTTTCAAAATAACCCTATATGCTTTCCAGAAATTCTACGTCATTTCTGATCAACAATATGTCAACAACATATACTCATCAGAAATTCTATAGTGCTCCCACTCACTTCTTTGGAAATACAAGTTTCTCATAAACTTTGTACAAACCCAAAATTTTTGATCATCATCAAAGCATACATTCCAACTCCGAGATGCTCACTCCAGTCCTTAGAAGGATTGCTGGAGCTTTGCATACTTATTAGCATCTTTCGGGATTGACAAAACCTTCCGGTTGTATCACATACAACCTTTCCTCATTAAAATTGTCGAGGAAACAATGTTTTGACATCCTATCTGCAAGATTTCATAAATAATGCAGTAATCGCTAATATAATTCCAACAGACTCTTAGCATCGCTACGAGTGAGAAAATCTCATCGTAGTCAACTCCTTGAACTTGTCGGAAAACATCTTAACGACAAGTCGAGCTTTCTTAATGGTGACATTTACCATCATTGTCCGTCTTCCTTTTGAAATCCATCTGTACTCATTAGCCTTACGACCATCGAGCCGTTCTGCCAAAGTCTACACTTTGTTTTCATACATGGATCCTCTCTCGGATTTTATGGCCTCAAGCCATTTATCGGAATCCGGGCCCACCATCGCTTCTTCATAGCTCGTAGGTTCATTGTTGTCTAGCAACATGACCTTCAAGACAGGATTACGTACCACTCTGAAGTAGTACGCATCCTTGTCATCCTACGAGGTTTGGGAGTGACTTGATCCGAAGTTTCATGATCAATATCATAAGCTTCCACTTCAATTGGTGTAGGTGCCACAGGAACTACTCCCTGTGCCCTGTCACACACTAGTTGAAGAGACGGTTCAATAACCTCATCAAGTCTCCACCATCCTCCCACTCAATTCTTTTGAGAGAAACTTTTCCTCGAGAAAGGACCCGATTCTAGAAACAATCCATATTGCTTTCGGATCTGAATTAGGAGGTATACCCAACTGTTTTGGGTTTCCTATGAAGATGCATTTTATCCGCTTTGGGTTCGAGCTTATCAACCTGAAACTTTTTCATATAAGCGTCGCAGCCACAAACTTTTAAGAAACGACAACTTAGGTTTCTCTAAACCATAATTCATACGGTGTCATCTCATCGGAATTACGTGGTGCCCTATTTAAAGTGAATGTGGTTGTCTCTAATGCCTAACCCATGAACGATAGTGGTAATTCGATAAGAGACATCATGGTACGCACCATATCCAATAGGGTGCAACTATGATGTTCGGACACACCATCACATTATGGTGTTCCAGGCGGTATTAATTGCGAAACAATTTCCACAATGTCTTAATTGTGTGCCAAAACTCGTAACTTAGATATTCATCTCTATGATCATATCATAGACATTTTATCCTCTTGTCACAATGATCTGCTACTTCACTCTGAAATTACTTGAACCATTCAATAATTCAGACTTGTGTTTCATCAAGTAAATATACTCAACATTTACTCGAATCATCTGTGAAGTAAGAACATAATGATATTCACTGCATGCCTCAGCACTCATTCTACTGCACACATCAAAATGTGTTACTTCCAACAAGTTGCTATCTTCTTCCATCTTACTGAAATGAGGCTTTTCAGTCATCTTGCCCATGTGGTATGATTTGCATATCTCAAGTGATTCAAAATCAAGTGAGTCCGAACGATCCATTTGCATGGAGTTTCTTCATGCATATACACCAATAGACATGGTTCGCATGTCTCAAACTTTTCAAAAACGAGTGAGTCCAAAGATCCATCAACATGGAGCTTCTTCATGCGTTTTATACCATTATGACTTACATGGCAGTGCCACAAGTAAGTGGTACTATCATTACTATCTTATATCTTTTGGCATGAAAATGTGTATCACTACGACCGAGATTCAATAAACCATTCCTTTAGGTGCAAGACCATTGAAGGTATTATTCAAAAATAGAGTAACCATTATTCTCCTTAAATGAATAACCGTATTGCGATAGACATAATCCAATCATGTCTATGCTCAACGCAAACACCAATCTCGGTGGTAGAGGGAGCGTGCGATGCTTGATCATATCAACCTTGGAAACACTTCCAACATATATCGTCAGCTCACCTTTAGCTAGTCTCCTTTTATTCCGTAGCTTTTATTTCGAGTTACTAACACTTAGCAACCGAACCGGTATCCAATACCCTGGTGCTACTAGGAGTACTAGTAAAGTACACATTAACATAATGTATATCCAATATACTTCTATCGACCTTGCCAGCCTTCTCATCTACCAAGTATCTAGGGTAATGCTGCTCCAGTGGTTGTTCCCCTTATTACAGAAGCACTTAGTCTCGGGTTTGGGTTCAACCTTGGGTTTCTTCACTAGAGCAGCAGCTGAATTGCCGTTTCATGAAGTATCCCTTTGTTCCCTTGCCCTTCTTGAAACTAGTGGTTTCACCAACCATCAACAATTGATGCTCCTTCTTGATTTCTACTTTCGCGGTGTCAAACATCATGAATATTTCAAGGATCATCATATCTATCCCTGATATGTTATAGTTAATCACGAAGCTCTAGCAGCTTGATGGCAATGACTTTGGGGAAACATCACTATCTCATCTGGAGGATCAACTCCCACTCGATTCAAGTGATTGTTGTGCTCAGACAATCTGAGCACAAGCTCAACGATTTAGCTTTTCTCCCTTAGTTTGCAGGCTAAGAAAATCGTCGGAGGTCTTATACCTCTTGACGTGGGCACGAGCCTGAAATCCCAATTTTAGCCCTCGAAACATCTCATATGTTCCGCGACGTTTCGAAAACGTCTTTGGTGCCTCTACTTAAACCATTTAATTGAACTATCACGTAGTTATCAAAACGTGTATGTCCGATGTTCGCAACATCGACAAACGACGTTGGGGTTCAGCACACTGAGCGGTGCATTAAGGACATATGCTTTCTACTGATCGCATAATCGCTACTATCAACTTTCAACTATATTTTCTCTAGGAACATATCTAAACAGTGGAACTAAAGCGCGAGCTTACGACATAATTTGCAAAAGGTCTTTTGACTATTTCAGGATAATTAAGTTCATCTTATGAACTCCCACTTAGATAGACATCCCTCTGGTCATCTAAGTGATCACATGATCCGAGTCAACTAGGCCGTGTCCGATCATCACGTGAGACGGACTAGTCATCATCGGTGAACATCTTCATGTTGATCGTATCTACCATACGACTCATGCTCGACCTTTCGGTCTCCATGTTCCGAGGCCATGTCTGCACATGCTAGGCTCGTCAAGTTAACCCTAAGTGTTTTCGCTGTGTAAAACTGTCTTACACCCGTTGTATGTGAACGTAAGAATCCATCACACCCAATCATCACATGGTGCTTAGAAGCGACGAACCGTAGCAACGGTGCACAGTTAGGGGAGAACACTTCTTGAAATTTTGTAAGGGATCATCTTATTTACTACCGTCGTCCTAAGCAAACAAGATGCATAAACATGATAAACATCACATGCAATCAAATAGTGACATGATATGGCCAATATCATTTTTCTCCTTTTGATCTTCATCTTCGGGGCTCCATGATCATCATCGTCACCGGCACGACACCATGATCTCCATCATCATGATCTCCATCATCGTGTCTTCATGAAGTTGTCACGCCAACGACTACTTCTACTTCTATGACTAACGCGTTTAGCAATAAAGTAAAGTAGTTTACATGGCGTTCTTCAATGACACGCAGGTCATACAATAAATAAAGACAACTCCTATGGCTCCTGCCGGTTGTCATACTCATCGACATGCAAGTCGTGAATCCTATTACAAGAACACGATCAATCTCATACATCACATATCATTCATCACATTCTTCTTGGCCATATCACATCACATAGCATACCCTGCAAAAACAAGTTAGACGTCCTCTAATTGTTGTTGCATGTTTTACGTGGCTGCTATGGGTTTCTAGCAAGAACGTTTCTTACCTACGCAAGACCACAACGTGATATGCCAATTGCTATTTACCCTTCATAAGGACCCTTTTCATCGAATCCGTTCCGACTAAAGTGGGAGAGACTGGCACCCGCTAGCCACCTTATGCACCAAGTGCATGTCAATCGGTGGAACCTGTCTCACGTAAGAGTACGTGTAAGGTCGGTCCGGGCCGCTTCATCCCACAATACCGTCGAAAGAAGATTGGACTAGTAACGGTAAGCATATTGAACAACATCAACGCCCACAACTACTTTGTGTTCTACTCGTGCAAAGAATCTACGCAATAGACCTAGCTCTTATACCACTGTAGGGGAACGTAGCAGAAATTCAAAATTTTCCTACGTGTCACCAAGATCTATCTATGGAGAGACCAGCAACGAGTAGAAAGAGAGTGCATCTACATACCCTTGTAAATTGCTAAGCGGAAGCGTTCAAGTGAACGGGGTTGATGGAGTCGTACTCGTCGTGATTCAAATCACCGATGATCCTAGTGCCGAACGGACGGCACCTCCGCGTTCAACACACGTACAGCCCGGTGACGTCTCCCACGCCTTGATCCAGCAAGGAGAGAGGGAGAGGTTGAGGAAGACTCCATCCAACAGCAGCACAACGGCGTGGTGGTGGTGGAGGAGCGTGGCAATCCAGCAGGGCTTCGCCAAGCACCATGGGAGAGGAGGAGTAGGGAGAGAGGTAGGGCTGTGCCAGAACTTCGTGTATAGCTCCCATGCGCCTCCCCACTATATATAGGGGTGGAGGGGCTGGTTTCTTGCCCTCCAAGTCCATTGGGGCGTTGGCCAAGGTGGGAGGAAAGAAATCTCATTATTTCCTTCCCCACCGATTGTTATCCCCCCTTTTTAGGGATCTTGATCTTATCCCTTCGGGATATGATCTTATTCCTTCTAAGGGGGGATCTTGGTGCGCCTTGACCAGGGGTGTGGGGCCTTGCCCCCACTACCCACGTCCATGTGGGTCCCCCCATGCAGGTGGGCCCCACTCCGGAACCTTCTAGAACCTTCCCGGTACAATACCGAAAAATCCCGAACATTTTCCGGTGGCCAAAATAGGACTTCCCATATATAAATCTTTACCTCCGGACCATTCCGGGACTCCTCGTGACGTCCGGGATCTCATCCGGGACTCCGAACAACATTTGGTAACCACATACAAACTTCCTTTATAACCCTAGCGTCATCGAACCTTAAGTGTGTAGACCCTACGGGTTCGGGAGACATGTAGACATGACCGAGATGTTCTCCGGTCAATAACCAACAGCGGGATCTGGATACCCATGATGGCTCCCACATGTTCCATGATGATCTCATCGGATGAACCACAATGTCAAGGACTTAATCAATCCCGTATTCAATTCCCTTTGTCTATCGGTATGTTACTTGCCCGAGATTCGATCGTCGGTATCCAATACCTTGTTCAATCTCGTTACCGGCAAGTCACTTTACTCGTTCCGTAACACATCATCCCGTGATCAACTCCTTGGTCACATTGCGCATATGATGATGTCCTACCGAGTGGGCCCAGAGATACCTCTCCGTTTACACGGAGTGACAAATCCCAGTCTCGATCCGCATAAAACAATAGATACTTTCGGAGATACCTGTAGTGCACCTTTATAGTCACCCAGTTACGTTGTGACGTTTGATACACCCAAAGCACTCCTACGGTATCCAGGAGTTACACGCTCTCATGTCGAAGGAAGAGATACTTGACATTGGCAAAGCTCTAGCAAATGAACTACACGATCTTTTGTGCTAGTCTTAGGATTGGGTCTTGTCCATCACATCATTCTCCTAATGATGTGATCCCGTTATCAACGACATCCAATGTCCATAGCCAGGAAACCATGACTATCTGTTGATCACAACGAGCTAGTCAACTAGAGGCTCACTAGGGACATATTGTGGTCTATGTATTCACATGTGTATTACGATTTCCGGATAATACAGTTATAGCATGAATAAAAGACAATTATCATGAACAAGGAAATATAATAATAACACTTTTATTATTGCCTCTAGGGCATATTTCCAACAGTCTCCCACTTGCACTAGAGTCAATAATCTAGTTCACATCGCCATGTGATTAACACTCACAGGTCACATCGCCATGTGACTAATACCCAAGAGTTTTAGGTTTGATCATGTTGCTTGTGAGAGGGGTTTTAGTCAACGGGTCCGAACCTTTCAGATCCGTGTGTGCTTTATAAATCTCTATGTCATCTCCTAGATGTAGCTACCACGCTCTATTTGGAGCTATTCCAAATAACTGTTCTACTTGGAGCTATTCTAAATTGTTGCCCCATAATACGTATCCGGTATCTCTTCTTAGAGCTATCCGGATAGGTGTTAAGCTTGCATCGACGTAACCTTTACGACGAACTCTTTTACCACCTCCATAATCGAGAAAATTCCTTAGTCCACTAGTTACCAAGGATAACTTTGACCGCTGTCTGTGATCCATTCATGGATCACTCTTGTACCCCTTGACTGACTCATGGCAAGGCACACTTCAGGTGCGGTACTCAGCATGGCATACTGTAGAGCCTATGTCTTAAGCATAGGGGACGACCTTCGTCCTTTCTCTCTATTCTGCCGAGGTCGAGCTTTAAGTCTTAACTTCGTACCTTACAACTCAGGCAAGAACTCCTTCTTTGACTGGTCCATCTTGAACACCTTCAAGATCATGTCAAGGTATGTGCTCATTTGAAAGTATTATTAAGCATTCTGATCCATCCTTATAGATCTTGATGCTCAATGTTCAAGTAGCTTAATCCAGGCTTTCCATTGAAAAACACTTTCAAAATAACCCTATATGCTTTCCAGAAATTCTACGTCATTTCTGATCAACAATATGTCAACAACATATACTCATCAGAAATTCTATAGTGCTCCCACTCACTTCTTTGGAAATACAAGTTTCTCATAAACTTTGTACAAACCCAAAATCTTTGATCATCATCAAAGCATACATTCCAACTCCGAGATGCTCACTCCAGTCCTTAGAAGGATTGCTGGAGCTTTGCATACTTATTAGCATCTTTTGGGATTGACAAAACCTTCCGGTTGTATCACATACAACCTTTCCTCAAGAAAATCGTCGAGGAAACAATGTTTTGACATCCTATCTGCAAGATTTCATAAATAATACAGTAATCGCTAATATAATTCCAACAGACTCTTAGCATCGCTACGAGTGAGAAAATCTCATCGTAGTCAACTCCTTGAACTTGTCGGAAAACATCTTAACGACAAGTCGAGCTTTCTTAATGGTAATTCTTACCATCATTGTCTGTCTTCCTTTTAAAATCCATCCGTACTCATTTGCCTTACGACCATCGAGCCATTCTGCCAAAGTCTTCACTTTGTTTTCATACATGGATCCTCTCTCGAATTTTATGGCCTCAAGCCATTTATCGGAATCCGGGCCCACCATCGCTTCTCCATAGCTCGTAGGCTCATTGTTGTCTAGCAACATGACTTCCAAGACAGGATTACGTACCACTCTCAAGTAGTACGCATCCTTGTCATCCTACGAGGTTTGGGAGTGACTTGATCTGAAGTTTCATGATCACTATCATAAGCTTCCACTTCAATTGGTGTAGGTGCCACGGGAACAACTTCCTGTGCCCTGCTACACACTGGTTGAAGTGATGGTTCAATAACCTCCTCAAGTCTCCACCATCCTCCCACTCAATTCTTTCGAGAGAAACCTTTCCTCGAGAAAGGACCTGATTCAAGAAACAATCCTTTATTGCTTTTGGATCTGAGACAGGAGGTATACCCAACTGTTTTGGGTGTCCTATGAAGATGCATTTATCCGCTTTGGGTTCTAGCTTATCAGCCTGAAACTTTTTCACATAAGTGTCGTAGCCCCAAACTTTTAAGAAACGACAACTTAGGTTTCTCTAAACCATAATTCATACGGTGTCATCTCAACGGAATTACGTGGTACCCTATTAAAGTAAATGTGGTTGTCTCTAATGCCTAACCCATGAACAATAGTGGTAATTCGATAAGAGACAGCATGGTACGCACCATATCCAATAGGGTGCAACTATGATGTTCGGACACACCATCACACTATGGTGTTCCAGGCGGTATTAATTGCGAAACAATTTCCACAATGTCTTAATTGTGTGCCAAAACTCGTAACTCAGATATTCATCTCTATGATCATATCATAGACATTCTATCATCTTGTCACGAAGATCTTAAACTTCACTCTGAAATTACTTGAACCATTCAATAATTCAGACTTGTGTTTCATCAAGTAAATATTCTCAACATCTACTCGAATCATCTGTGAAGTAAGATCATAACGATATTCACTGCATGCCTCAGCACTCATTGGATTGCACACATCAAAATGTGTTACTTCCAACAAATTGCTATCTTGTTCCATTTTACTGAAACGAGGCTTTCAGTCATCTCGCCCATGTGGTATGATTTGCAAGTCTCAAGTGATTCAAAATCAAGTGAGTTCAAACGGTCCATTTGCATGGAGTTTCTTCATGCATATACACCAATAGACATGGTTCGCATGTCTCAAACTTTTCTAAACGAGTGAGTCCAAAGATCCATCAACATGGAGCTTCTTCATGCGTTTTATACCATTATGACTTACATGGCAGTGCCACAAGTAAGTGGTACTATCATTACTATCTTATATCTTTTGGCATGAAAATATGTATCACTACGATCGAGATTCAATAAACCATTCCTTTAGGTGCAAGACCATTGAAGGTTTTATTCAAATAAATAGAGTAACCATTATTCTCCTTAAATGAATAACCGTATTGTGATAGACATAATCCAATCATGTCTATGCTCAACGCAAGCACCAAATGACAATTATTCAGGTTTAATACTAATCTTGATGGTAGAGGGAGCGTGCGATGTTTGATCACATCAAACTTGGAAATGCTTCCAACACATATCGTCGGCTCACCTTTAGCTAGTCTCCGTTTATTCCGTAGCTCTTTATTTCGAGTTACTAACACTTAGCAACCGAACCGGTATCTTATACCCTGGTGCTACTAGGAGTACTAGTAAAGTACACATTAACATAATGTATATCCAATATACTTCTATCGACCTTGCTAGCCTTCTCATCTACCAAGTATCTAGGGTAATGCTGCTCCAGTGGTTGTCCCCCTTATTACAGAAGCACTTAGTCTCGGGTTTGGGTTCAACCTTGGGTTTCTTCACTTGAGCAGCAGCTGAATTGCCGTTTCATGAAGTATCCCTTTGTTCCCTTGCCCTTCTTGAAACTAGTGGTTTCACCAACCATCCACAATTGATGCTCCTTCTTGATTTCTACTTTCGCGGTGTCAAACATCATGAATATTTCAAGGATCATCATATCTATCCCTGATATGTTATAGTTCATCACGAAGCTCTAGCAGCTTGGTGGCAATGACTTTGGAGAAACATCACTATCTCATTTGGAAGATCAACTCCCACTCGATTCAAGTGATTGTTGCACTCAGACAATCTGAGCACAAGCTCAACGATTGAGCTTTTCTCCCTTAGTTTGTAGGCTAAGAAAATTGTCGGAGGTCTCATACCTCTTGACGTGGGCACGAGCCTGAAATCCCAATTTCAGCCCTCGAAACATCTCATATGTTCCGACGTTTTGAAAATGTCTTTGGTGCCTCTACTTAAACCATTTAACTGAACTATCACGTAGTTATCAAAACGTGTATGTTCGATGTTCGAAACATCCACAAACGACGTTTGGGGTTCAGCACACTAAGCAGTGCATTAAGGACATAAGCGTTCTAGTGTCCGCATAATCGCTACTGTCAACTTTCAACTATATTTTCTCTAGGAACATAACTAAAACAGTAGAACTATAGCGTGAACTAGGACATAATTTGCAAAAGGTCTTTTGACTATGTTCAGGATAATTAAGTTCATCTTATGAACTCCCACTTAGATAGACATCCCTCTGGTCATCTAAGTGATCACATGATCCGAGTCAACTAGGCCGTGTCTGATCATCACGTGAGACGGACTAGTCATCATCGGTGAACATCTTCATGTTGATCGTATCTACTATACGACTCATGCTCGACCTTTCGGTCTCCGTGTTCCGAGGCCATGTCTGCACATGCTAGGCTCGTCAAGTTAACCCTAAGTGTTTTCGCTGTGTAAAACTGTCTTACACCCGTTGTATGTGAACGTAAGAATCCATCACACCCGATCATCACGTGGTGCTTAGAAGCGATGAACTGTAGCAACGGTGCACAGTTAGGGGAGAACACTTCTTGAAATTTTGTAAGGGATCATCTTATTTACTACTGTCGTCCTAAGTAAACAAGATGTATAAACATAATAAACATCACATGCAATTATATAGTTGTGACATGATATGGCCAATATCATATAGCTCCATTGATCTCCATCTTCGGGGCTCCATGATCATCTTGTCACCGGCATGACACCATGATCTCCATCACCATGATCTCCATCATCGTGTCTTCATGAAGTTGTCACGCCAACGACTACTTCTACTTCTATGGCTAACGCGTTTAGCAATAAAGTAAAGTAAGTTATATGGCGTTCTTCAATGACACGCAGGTCATACAAAAAATAAAGACAACTCCTATGGCTCCTGCCGGTTGTCATACTCATCGACATGCAAGTCGTGATTCCTATTACAAGAACATGATCAATCTCATACATCACATATCATTCATCACATTCCTCTTGGCCATATCACATCACATAGGATACCCTGCAAAAACAAGTTAGACGTCCTCTAATTGTTGTTGCTTGTTTTACGTGGCTGCTATGGGTTTCTAGCAAGAACGTTTCTTACCTACGCAAGACCACAACGTGATATGCCAATTGCTATTTACCCTTCATAAGGACCCTTTTCATCGAATCCGTTCCGACTAAAGTGGGAGAGACTGGCACCCGCTAGCCACCTTATGCACCGAGTGCATGTCAATCGGTGGAACCTGTCTCACGTAAGAGTACGTGTAAGGTCGGTCCGGGCCGCTTCATCCCACAACACCGTCGAAACAAGATTGGACTAGTAACGGTAAGCGTATTGAACAAAATCAACGCCCACAACTACTTTGTGTTCTACTCGTGCAAAGAATCTATGCAATAGACCTAGCTCATGATGCCACTGTTGGGGAACGTAGCAGAAATTCAAAATTTTCCTACGTGTCACCAAGATCTATCTATGGAGAAACCAGCAACGAGGGGAAGGAGAGTGCATCTACATACCCTTGTAGATCGCTAAGCGGAAGCGTTCAAGTGAACGGGGTTGATGAAGTCGTACTCGTCGTGATTCAAATCACCGATGATCAAGTGCCGAACGCACGGCACCTCCGCGTTCAACACACGTACAGCCCGGTGACGTATCCCACGCCTTGATCCAGCAAGGAGAGAGGGAGAGGTTGAGGAAGACTCCATCCAGCAGCAGCACAATGACGTGGTGGTGGTGGAGGAGCGTGGCAATCCTGCAGGGCTTCGCCAAGCACCACGGGAGAAGAGGAGTACTTGGGAGAGGGGGAGGGCTGCGCCAGAACTTCGTGTGAAGCTCCCATGCGTCTCCCCACTATATATAGGGGTGGAGGGGCTGGTTTCTTGCCCTACAAGTCCATTGGGGCGTTGGCCAAGGTGGGAGGAAAGAAATCCCATCATTTCCTTCCCCACCGATTGTTATCCCCCCTTTTTAGGGATCTTGATCTTATCCCTTCGGGATATGATCTTATTCCTTCTAAGGGGGGATCTTGGTGCGCCTTGACCAGGGGTGTGGGGCCTTGCCCCCACTACCCACGTTCATGTGGGTCCCCCCATGCAGGTGGGCCCCACTCCGGAACCTTCTAGAACCTTCCCGGTACAATACCGAAAAATCCCAAACATTTTCCGGTGGCCAAAATAGGACTTCCCATATATAAATCTTTACCTCCGGACCATTCCGGAACTCCTCGTGACGTCCGGGATCTCATCCGGGACTCCGAACAACATTCGGTAACCACATACAAACTTCCTTTATAACCCTAGCGTCATCGAACCTTAAGTGTGTAGACCCTACGGGTTCGGGAGACATGCAGACATGACCGAGACGTTTTCCGGTCAATAACCAACAGCGGGATCTGGATACCCATGATGGCTCCCACATGTTCCACGATGATCTCATCGGATGAACCACGATGTCAAGGACTTAATCAATCCCGTATTCAATTCCCTTTGTCTATCGGTATGTTACTTGCCCGAGATTCAATCGTCGGTATCCAATACCTTGTTCAATCTCGTTACCGGCAAGTCACTTTACTCGTTCCGTAACACATCATCCCGTGATCAACTCCTTGGTCACATTGCGCATATGATGATGTCCTACCGAGTGGGCCCAGAGATACCTCTCCGTTTACACGGAGTGACAAATCCCAGTCTCGATCCACATAAAACAATAGATACTTTCGGAGATACCTGTAGTGCACCTTTATAGTCACCCAGTTACGTTGTGACGTTTGATACACCCAAAGCACTCCTACAGTATCCAGGAGTTACACGCTCTCATGGTCGAAGGAAGAGATACTTGACATTGGCAAAGCTCTAGCAAATGAACTACACGATCTTTTGTGCTAGTCTTAGGATTGGGTCTTGTCCATCACATCATTCTCCTAATGATGTGATCCCGTTATCAACGACATCCAATGTCCATAGCCAGGAAACCATGACTATCTGTTGATCACAACGAGCTAGTCAACTAGAGGCTCACTAGGGACATATTGTGGTCTATGTATTCACACGTGTATTACGATTTCCGGATAATACAGTTATAGCATGAATAAAAGACAATTATCATGAACAAGGAAATATAATAATAACACTTTGATTATTGCCTCTAGGGCATATTTCCAACACTTTTTTAATGCAGTGCTTTCCTATTATCAGATCCATATGATGCACCTTGATCCCTAATCCGTTACCCTTCTCACCATCTTTGCCTTTGTTTGCAAAGCCATGGTGGGCATTACTCCTTCCGTCGCCCTCTTGCGCCACTTCTTCTTGCTGCGCCGGACCGACCCCTTGCAGTGCTCGGGGTGCGTGAGCTTCCATGCCATGGCAGAAACGGCCGCCTCAGTGATTGATTTTGACCTCCCGCCGTCCATGAGCGGGTTCCAGACGCAGTGGCTGTATGTGGATGTCGGGGTGCTCAGTCCTCTGCTCTCGCCTCCATCGTTGCCCACTGTCCCCAATCCCGGCTGGGGCCACGAGAGACTCGTGAGCCCCCGGCTCTCCTTTGTCTGGTTTCGACTGAAGAGGTTGAGAGATCTCGACGTGACTGCGCCCCGGGTTGCATTGCTCCTCTTCAGCACCATTCCCGATTGATGTGGGCCCTGACCGGCGACCGAGACCGCATGATAGAACTTGCACCCGAAACACTGAGGATGGTGCTTGAGGTCTTCACTGGTGACCCCTCGTCGGATGATATGTGGCACGGGGGTAGCCTCCTATATCTCTTCTCGAACATGGTCGAGTTCGCGGGACAGATGCCTCTCTTCGACGAATGGGGGTTGCGCCCGATCGGCCTTGCGGGGCCTCGCGAGAATCCTGTCGCCGTGGCTCCCTTCCTCGCCGCCAGCACCGGTCTTGCCCCAAGAGTGCGCGTAGGGGGGCAAGCATCGCTTGAGGCTGGAGGCTCGGGTGTCGTGGCGCTGATGCCGCACGGGGTTCCCAAAGCATCATCTCCCGGAGCTCGTGAAGCCCACCCTGAGGCGGTCGTCGATGGGGGGATGCAGCCCGCAGCTCCCGAGGCCGGAGCTCCCGAGGCCTCGGCAGGCCATCGGGGGGTGGTGCCTGAGGCCTCGGCAGGCCACCCTGAGGCCTCCCAGCTTAGCGCCCCTGAGGTTAGCCGCCTGGGTGCTTCTCCATCCGCGCCACGCGCTGGTCCTCACATCGAGCGCCTGAGTCGGTTCCGCGTGGACTTCGCCGCACTCCGCAAGAGGAAGGAGTCTTCGAGTTGCAGCGGTCGCACCTTCCGACCGTTGAAGCATAGGAAGTACTTCGCCATAAACGAGTAAGTACCTCGTCCTTGTAATTCTTCAATCACTGCTCCCTTCCCTGACTGTGACTCTTTAGGATCCCTCCTGTCAAGCCTGCGGAGTCTCCCAAGGAGCAACCTCCTCCGGCCTTACCTTCATCGCTGGCCTTGAGCGTCCCGAGCCTGCATGCTGCCCCTGATGCGGGGTCAGCCGGAGAAGCACGCCTGCCCCCAAGGTATCTTGAGCCCATGCCCTTGCCGCCTTTCCTTCGCGACCCTGCCTGGAGCGTGGTCAGCCTGCCCAGGGCTCCTCCTCTGATCGTGGATGGCAGCTGGTTGGCATCCGGCCTGGGCTCCTCTTCAAGGGGTGAGCCTGCACCGGTCCGTGTCCCTTGCAAGGCCTGGCCAGCGATCATGGGGGCGCCAACCCCCAGCCCCCTGCCAAGAGGGGGCGAACCGCTTCAGGGCCCACTGATGGCGCCAGCGACGGAGGATGACATCAGTAGCGTGCTCAAGCTCACGCACGACCGAAGTGTTGTCCGCCACGAGTTCCTTTGGAAGGCGATGGAAACGATGGGCCAGCTTGGTGGAGAGCTTGCGGATGTGGATGTGCGCCTTGAAGCTGAGGGCCTACGGCTGTTTGAGGAGCGGCGCAAGCTGCAGGTGGCCATCAACCTCGCGCGCCACCAGCGTGAGATTGATAACGCGAAGGCCGAGGCGTCCCAGCCTCGTGAGAGGCCTGCTCCCGAGCTTTGGAGGAGGCTCGGGAAGCAAATTATCGACGCGAGATCGCAGAGGAGCGTGCGTGGGAGCTCCAAGCCTGGAGCGCCTCCCTGGAGCAGCAAGTGGAGCTACGCCAGCCCACCCTTGCATCGCTAAAGGGAACACCTGTCAAGGAGGAGGAGCTCTGCAGGCGTGAGGAAGCGCTGATGCCGGAGACCGCCGAGAGCAACCTTGATCTTGAGCGGTTGGAGATGAGGGAGCGCCAGGTTACCCAGGGGGAGGACGATGTTGGCACGCGCGAGGCTCAAATCCAGGAGGAGGTCGACCGCCGCGTGGAAGAGGCTCGCGCGGATCTTGTGAGCAGGTATGACTTGAAGCTGAAGATGGTTGAGGCCAAAGCTGTGGGCAGGACTGCCGCCCTTAGGTCCAAGCTAACTGAAGCGGAGCAGCGTGCGGAGGCCGCCACAGCCGCCCTGGTCTTGGCGCAGACTGAGTTGGCCTCCACCCGTGCCGAGCAGCTTCTTCTTCAACAATAGGTTAACGACGCCGAGTCCATTGCGCACCAGAACAGAGAGGAAGTGCTTGAGGGGCATACGCTGGAGCACATGCACGGCCCCATGCTCCAGGAACTCAGGAACAGGGCCAACACGGCCCTGGGCAATATCTGTGATGAGGACGCCCCGCATCCTCACATGACCAACTATGCCAGTCATCTCCGCTTCTTCACTGATGCGTTGACGTGCCTGGAGAACCGCTCCGAGAGAGCTCACCAACTTGTCAAGGAGAGGAGCCGCAGCCTGCTTGGGCGTGCATTTTCCCGCGTCTTCAGCCATCTTCAGAATACTGATCCCCACTTCGACTTCGACGCTGTCATCGCCCCGGTGCCCGAGGCCATCCAGGGCGACCTAGCGTGGTGGGTGGAGGACAACGTGGATGCGCTTGTTAGGGCCTTTGCTTCCGACAACGACGGGGTGGTAGTCGCGGTGGATGGTGGCGACGTGGTCGATGGTGGTGACGGTGGCGCCGGTGATGGTGGTGCCAGCGACAGCGACAACAGCGGTAGCGATGTGTCTGGAGGCGACCAGGAGGATGCGGTGAGCGATATGTCTGGCTGACCCCATGTTTCTCTGTTGTTTATCCTGCACACAAAAGCTCGGGCGCGGCCCCAAAGGTTGTAAGAGCATTTTGGGAGGGGAAGCCCCTCATGTAAAAAGATTGTCGTCCGTAAGCTTTTAGGAATGATGCTGAACATGTGCCTTCATGATTCTATGGGCCCTGCGGCAAGCTTGTCGTTGTGGTTTACCTTTAGCCAGGACAAATCTTGAATAGACTCGCGAGGCCGTGAGCCCCCGAGGGTCCCCTTAGGGGCCTGTTGACCAGGTCGCGAGGGCCTCGCGAGAGCGAGTGCCAGCCGTGGGACGGCACGCGCGCAACGCCCGTGCGCTTCGCCCAGCCCCGCCCGCGAGAGGCTCGCGAGGGGGAGGCAGCTAGTGCAAACTCCAAACTAGGGCAGAAACCAGAACACAAGAAATCACACAAACAAGACAAGACACCCCCCACGTACACGCAAATGCAAATTCAACTTCAACTTAAATCCGAAGCAAGGAAGCTCGACCACAGAAAGGGGGCCAAAAAGCAAAAGGCTGCGTCCGACACCTAGTCTAGTCTTCGACGTCTTCTCACCAGCGCGGAGCTAAGTGCTGCTACTAGGCGTGGGAGGGAGCCCCCGAGGCCCGAGGGCGGCTCTCCGGAGACTCCGGGGCGTGTATAGCCCCACTCATTATTACGTGAGAGTGTCACGGGCGGCGAGCTTCACAGGCACTGGGTCTTCTTCACAGGCACCGGGCCTTGCTTCATATTGCCAGACGAGGGCCCCGCCTTGCGCCACCCTCGACCACCATTGACGGCGGCCGGAGACCAAGGACGATGCCAATGGGGCAAAGGGGACGCCAGCGGTGCCCTCGGCAACCACGGGTCCTCTGTCGGGGGTAGGCTTTGCAGCACCTCCCCAGCAGAGGGCCTACCTCCGGGGGTTGCCTTGCTCCATGCGCCGTGGGGAGGGGCCTGGCTCCCGGCCCCTCTCCTGCAGCCCCCACTGCGCTCCTCCTAGCGGAAGGGTGGCTGCTGAGTTGGGGCAGCCGTCTGCTGCAGTAACCTGAACCTCCTGCGACCCATGGTTAGCATAAGCTTGCTCCTGAGGAATTAGCGGTACCCAATAGCTGCTGCTGCCAGCGCGGCTGGTGAGGCTTCCTTGAGGCTCCTAAAAAGGCTCGGCTTCTGGCGTCTCTTCCTCCCAGCCTGACCCGAGGAACGAGCCAGGGTCGTTTTCCAGCGCGTACTCCCGATCCACCATGCAGGGCACGTAGGCCTCCGACGTCACCGCCTCGATGACTTTGCCGTAGTGCCCCACGCTCCATGTGGCCTGGCCTAACGCGCCGTCTTGAGGATGGTAGGGCAGCAGCCCGCCCGGGCCGTAGGCGGTGATGCGCATGCCCTCGTTCATCAGAGGTGGTGCTGGTGTAGCCTGACGCCCGGGGCCGATGGTTAAGCCGGTGTCGATGAAGCCTTGGGGCGCGCCTGAAGGCACACGAGCGCGGAGTGGCCCGCCGCGTGATCTGACCAGGGCCTGGGGTGGAAGCTGGAAATAGAAGGGCGGTGCCCCCGAGGCCGCGGCGTCCAGGAGCTCGGCAACGCGCTCCAGCAACACGTCTCGGCCACTCTCCTGCAACCTGCACCATAGCAGCTCCCGATCCACAGTGAGCGCGGCCCTCATGTTCGCTTGTTCTCGTTGGGTGTGCGGCATCGTGGCTGCGGCGTGGCTTGAGGCCCTTGCGGCTGATCGCATCTGCCGCGGAGTAAGGGCAGGCAGTGCTTGACCGCGTCGCCCGCACCCCGTAGTGTTCTGCGGTGCGTGGGCTGCCTGGGCCACGGGGTTGAGGTCACCTTGGGAAGGCGGTGTGGCACGGGCTGGCCACGCCGCCCAGTAGTCGCCATTGGTCATCGGGTCGCCAGACATGGATGCGACGAAGCAGTGGGATGCAGATCGGCGGAAGGAATACTCCGGCGCACCCCTACTTGGCGCGCCAAATGTCAGATATCGGGTTCTGAAAAAACCCTTAAGGTTCAAACTCTGGGGTGCGCACGAAGATCTCCTCCTACCGAATCTCGCCCTCAGCCTCGCCGCGATCCCTAAGCTAGATCGATGAGCAACACAAGAGACATAAGATTCATACAGGTTCGGGCCACCGTTGTGGTGTAATACCCTACTCCTGTGTGTGGTGATGGATTGCCTCTTGGGCTGATGATGAACAGTACAAGGGAAGAACAACCTTGCGAGGAGAGGTGTTCTTGTGCTTGGTGGTGTGCTTGAGGAGGAATCGATCCGTGCCCTCTATGGTGGTGGCTAGCCCTATTTATAGAGGCCCTGGTCCTCTTCCCAAATATTGAGCGGGAAGGGATCCAACAACGGCCATTTTGAAAGGGGACAACTAGTACAAGCTATCCTCACAAAAGGTGGTCTTTGCCTGCCAAAGGTGCTGGTGATGACGCCGTCTTGGGCTCCACGGTGACCTCCGTCCTACCGTCCTGCTGGTCTTGGTCTTGTTGCACCGATATGGAAACCTTTGCCTGATGCCTCGGTACTTCGTGCATGCGCTTGCCCCCTTTGCACCAAAGAGGAAATGGGGACACTGCGCGGGCTGGCGCCCGTCTGGTCCTGATCATCATGGCTTGCGTCATGGGCACCTCACGAGGTGCCCCTCGCCTTGATCTCTTCGCCTCCTCGTGAGCCTGCGTGGTGAGGCCACTCTTGAGGGGGCCTTGCATCATCCGCCCCGCGAGGCTTGGCTCCTCGCGAGGGTCCTGAGTGTTGGTTGATGAAGACGGACCGTACTGGGCCACTGGTTGAGCCACGTTGCAGGCCGCAGGCAGGCAAGTCTGGGGACCCCCGTTCCCAGAACACCGACAAGAAAATCCTAAAATACCTGAAAAGGACTAAGGATATGTTTCTCGTTTATGGAGGTGACAAAGAGCTTGTCGTAAATGGTTACGTCGATGCCAGCTTTGACACTGATCCGGATGACTCTAAGTCACAAACTGGATACGTATTTATATTGAATGGTGGAGCTGTCAGTTGGTGCAGTTCCAAGCAGAGCGTCGTGGCGGGATCTACGTGTGAAGCGGAGTACATAGCTGCTTCAGAAGCAGCAAATGAAGGACTCTGGATGAAGGAGCTCATATCCGATCTAGGTGTAATACCTAGTGCATCGGTTCCAATGAAAATCTTTTGTGACAATACTGGAGCAATTGCCTTGGCAAAGGAATCCAAATTTCACAAGAGAACCAAACACATCAAGAGACGCTTCAATTCCATCTGCGATCAAGTCAAGGAGGGAGACATAGAGATTTGCAAGATACATACGGATCTGAATGTTGCAGACCCGTTAACTAAGCCTGTTCCATGAGCAAAACATGATCAACACCAAGACTCCATGGGTGTTAGAATCATTAGTACGTAATCTAGATTATTGACTCTACTGCAAGTGGGAGACTGAAGGAAATATGCCCTAGAGGCAATAATAAAGTTGTTATTTATATTTCCTTATGTCATGATAAATGTGTATTATTCATGCTAGAATTGTATTAACCGGAAACTTAGTACATGTGTGAATACATAGACAAAACAAAGTGTCCCTAGTATGCCTCTACTTGACTAGCTCGTTAATCAAAGATGGTTATGTTTCCTGACCATAGACATGTGTTGTCATTTGATGAACGGGATCACGTCATTAGAGAATGATGTGATGGACAAGACCCATCCATTAGCTTAGTATAATGATCGTTAAGATCGTTAAGTTTTATTGCTATTGCTTTCTTCATGACTTATACATATTCCTCTCACTATGAGATTATGCAACTCCCGAATACCGGAGGAACACCTTGTGTGCTATCAAACATCACAACGTAACTGGGTGATTATAAAGATGCTCTACAGGTGTCTCCGAAGGTGTTTGTTGGGTTGGCATAGATCGAGATTAGGATTTGTCACTCAGTGTATCGGAGAGGTATCTCTGGGCCCTCTCGGTAATGCTCATCACTATAAGCCTTGCAAGCAATGTGACTAATGAGTTAGTTGTGGGATGAAGTATTACGGAACGAGTAAAGAGACTTGCTGGTAACGAGATTGAACTAGGTATGAAGATACCGACGATCAAATCTCGGGCAAGTAACATACCGATGACAAAGGGAACAATGTATGTTGTTGTGCGGTTTGACCGATAAAGATCTTCGTAGAATATGTAGGAGCCAATATGAGCATCCAGGTTCCAATATTTGTTATTGATCGGAGATGTGTCTCTATCAAGTCTACATAGTTCTCGAACCCATAGGGTCCGCACGCTTAACATTCAATGACGATTTGTATAATGAGTTATGTGTTTTGGTGACCGAAGTTTGTTCGGAGTCCCGGATGAGATCACGGACATGACGAGGAGTCTCGAAATGGTCGAAGGTAAAGATTGATATATTGAAGGTTACATTCGGACACCGGAATGGTTTCGGGAAGTATCAGATAAGTTGTGGAGTACCGGGAGGTTACCGGAACCCCCCGGGGGACTATTGGGCCTTCATGGGCCCTAATGGAGCACTACAAAAAAACACACTTCCGTGATGATACGTGTTTGTCATAGTAGGTCACGTTTTTGTCATGCATGTACATCCATGACGATTTTATGATAGAATCAAGATAGTCATACCTGTGCTGTCGTAGAAGTGTTCAATGACATTACCAAAATTATCATCACGGAAGTGTCCACTTCCATGATGATAAATCGCGCGTCACAGAAGTGCTTTCGTCAAGGGTGACCAACACGTGGCATCCACCGTAACGGAATGCCGTTAAGCTATCGGGTCCGGTTTTTGATCCGATAACCCGTTAACAGCCCCGACCAATGGGGATTTTTCACGTGTAAAATCATCATTGGCTGGAGGAAACACGTGTCAACTCACCATTGGGACAGATGTCATCCACTCATTGGACCCAAGGCGCATATGATACGTCGACACGTGGCACGGCCCAACAAAGGCCCATTCCTATGAAAAGGCTGGCCCGTTTGACTTGGTCAAAAGGTGGCGGGCCAGCCCACAAAAAGCCTGTTAACGGCCTGTTCGCATATAGCCGATTTATAGCTCGCTAACCCAGGGCCCGTTACGACCTCTCCGAATTAGGCCCAGTAGCGTCATCTGGGCCATCTAATATGATTCCATCCGGTTTTAACTTCCAGCCCATGTATGGCCCATGACGTCTTTCACTAGTAGAAACAACTTCTTTGCTGTCCGCCATGGCATACGACAAAGGCATAGATCCCGGACGACAAACATCTTTGTCGTCCACCAGCAGACGACAAACTGTCCGTCTAAATAGGTGCCAGCAAAGGCCTTCTTTTCCATCCGCTTCCATGAAACGGACGGCAAATGATTGTGTCATCCGCCATCTGAGGCCAGCATATGGCAAAGACAACGGTCGACAGTGGGGTGGTATTAGAGCCGTTAGGGGGTTAACGGCGCTCTTTGCCATCCGCCAGTGGACGACACAGAGTCGAAGCTCTTTGTCGTCCGCTAACAGACGGCAAAGAGCTCAGTTAGGCCAGCACTAGGAAGCTGCCACATGGCCAGCTATGCCGTCTGCCAGAAGACGGCAAAGACTCAAAGGTCTTTGCCATCCGCCAGCGGACGGCAAACTGTCCAAATGGGCACCCAGTGTTCCCAGTTTCTACAGGTAGCTGCCACGTGTCCTCTTTGCCGTCTGCTAGCAAACGGCAAATCTCTTTGCCATCCTCTAGTAGACGACAAAGAGGCTATATATCCCCTGTTTTCATTTATATCCATTTAATTTCACTGGAATTCACACACAGATATACATATATATATTTTTCATAGGTACAACAGATATATGATGTATCCAACACATAGCTCCATCCATGACAACATATATACATACATAAGAAACACAGTTTCATCCATACATCTTACACTAATATCACAATGTTCATCCAACACATTGTTCCATGCATCCATATAACAAGTTCCACATTATTCTTCGATACAAACGAAAAGAAGAACAGAGAAACAAACACTCCATCTATGCAAGCTTCCATATAGTGAATTAAATCTGCAAAATGGGAAACAAGAAAGTTAGAATAAGAAGAGGAAGAAAATTAGAAGAAGAAGGAGGAGGAGAAGAAGAAGAAGAAGAAGAAGAAGAAGAAGAAGAAGAAGAAGAAGAAGAAGAAGAAGAAGAAGAAGAAGAAGGAGAAGGAGAAGGAGAAGAAGACTAGAAGAAGAAGAAGAAGAAGGAGAAGAAGACTAGAAGAAGAAGAAGAATAAGAAGAAGAAGTAGAACTTCTTCTTCTTCTTCTTCTTCTTCTTCTTCTTCTTCTTCTTCTTTTCTTCCTATTCCTTCTTTTCTTCCTCTTCCTCGATTTTCTTCATCTTATTATGTCATTTGTGGAGTAAATAGGCTAAATTATGTCATAAATGGACTAAATAGGCTAAATAAGAAGAAAAATGCCATTTTTTAGCTAACGTAGCAAATTATGCCATTTTTGACCTAACTAAGATTATTGTGTCATTTTAGAGGACAACAAGCTAAGTATTTGACATTTATGAGGTTAGCAAGGTTATGATGCCATTTACGAATAAAAACAAGTAAGAGGAGGAAAAGAAGAAGAAGAAGAAGAAGAAGAACTTCTTCTTCTTCTTCTTTTCTTCCTATTCCTTCTTTCCTTCCTCTTCCCTGATTTTCTTCATCTTGTTTTGTCATTTGTGGACTAAATAGGCTAAATTATGTCATAAATGGACTAAACAGGCTAAATAAGAAGAAAAATACCATTATCACGGAGGTGTAGGAATGGTCGGGGCTGCACCATTGGCAGATGGAGGTGAAGGACCGGTTGGGGTTCCGGCATTGGCAGACGCGGAAGCATTGGTCGATGCTTGTCGGCAGCCATGCTAAACCAAAGATCATTTCCAATAATGTCTCGTTAGCATAATGCAAATTGAAATGTGAATAGTAGTAACTAAGGACCATTCAAATCAAACTCACCGTGGCCGCCGGAGCAATCTGGGGCATCGGCGGAGGGACCTGACTGTTTTTCTCGCACATGGTATGCACATTTGGTTCGCACGAGTCAGTCATATTAGTTAGTAATGCGAACATTATGTGCATGATTGGGCTAATGTGCACGAGAAACATACCACGATGAGCTCGTATAGGGCCTGGTGAGACGCCTCGTTCCGGTTCCTCTCCTCCTCCAACAGCTTAGCCATCCTCTCCTCCCTCTCCCTCTCCCTCTCCGTCGCCTCCCTTTTTGCCTCCTCCAAAAGCGCCTGGGTCTTCAATCTCTCTTTCTCAACCGCTGCCTGCAACACAACACTCCTCATTAGCATTGTACTCATCGACGGACACACACACAATGTAATGGAGGAAAGGTCAGAGAGTCCGTATAACTAACCGCCACGGCGAGCTCCGCGAGCCGTGCATGAGGCGTTATCTCAGGATCAGAGCTACTCATGCGCTTCTTGATCTGCGGGAGAGTCTTAGGACAATGTATCAGTCCATCAACAATGGCTTGAGAGCCATGGGACCTCCCGCCACCAGATATCATCACCAGCTCTGTATCAAAAGGATCCTGGCTCGGGTTAAAGTCCTCCCCTTTCCTCATCTTCCCTCGTCTCTGTACTTCACAAGATTGTGGTGGGAGGATATGTTGGTGAAGCTCTCTGGATGATCTAGGTCAGACTCCATGAATGCCTTGGCCTTCTTGTACGGGGCCATATGGGCCATGCCATAGAGGTCGAACAGACTTGGCACAAGCTTCTTGTGGTACTACGCCTGAGAGAGAGGAACAAAATATTAGTTAAGGGCTCGAGCTAGCATTAAGAATGATATTGCTATGTAAATAGGTCATTTTGGAGCTAAGAAAGATTATTATGTCATTTTCGAGGAAAATAAGCTAAGTTTAGGTCATTTTTGAGGTAACCAAGATTATTATGCCATTTTTAACCAAAGTATGCTAATTATGTCATTATTGAGCTGTCCAAGGTAGCTATGCTATTTTTTAGCTAACTATAACATATTTAGGCATTCTAGAGAGCTGTCTAAGGTTATTATGCCATTTTAGAGCTAATTATGTCATGAATGAACTGGCTAAGATTAATTTAGGTTGTTATTGAGCTATCGAAGGTAGTTATGCCATTTTTTAACTAACTAAAGCATATTAAGTTATTTTATAGAGCTATCTAAAGGTTATTATGTCATTTTAGAGCTAAATATGTCATAAATGAACTATCCAAGGTAGTTATGCCTTTTTTAACTAACTGAGCATATTAAGTCATTTTGGAAAGGATAAATGCTACCATTAAGAATTAAATTGCATGAATCATGTAGCAAACCACATACCCAGTTATCCCCATACTCAAACAGGTTTGAGCTCCCTTGATGGTGTGTCACACCTTCCATTTGGTCGCGCTTATCCTTGGCCCTTTGGTGTTCGAGTAGCCATTGGGGAGAGCACCACGCATCCACCAACGCCTCCCAACAGTCCATCTTATCGACACACCATCTCGGGGGCACCTAACTGAGTCAAGAGAAATTTCAATGCTACGAATCAAATAAAGAAAACTAAGTTCAAGGCCTTAAGAATAGGTATAATTACTGCCAAGTACTTCTCCCTACTCAGAAACTTGCTGCGACACTTCTTCTTCGCCCTCCTAATACCCTGCGAGGCGTAGTAGTCTCGAACAGCCTGCACCCGAGCCTCGTGCCGTAAGTTCCGAAGTAGGCACTTGCACTCGACTTCGACAACCATAGCTGCGGCCTCCTGTTCTCCCTCTAAAACCCTGTAGAAGGTCTGCAATCAAAGAAGACAACAATGATTAGTACAATCACTAGCTAGGTAGTGTTCATTTTTAATTCTGTAAAGGAGAAATTACCCAAAACCGACGGAACACAATGTCGGCCACTGTCTCGCACGCAACACCGGCGGCCATCTCCCCGGAGGGGCCGGGGCAAGAGAGTACAGCTCCCAGCTCAGTGCTAGCTGTGGAACCTGACCCTCACCGGGCATCGTGACCCACCAAGGAAGTGTTGCCGACAAAGTGTGCCAAGGACCTGGTTGGGCCTGAGGACACCACAGTCACGGGGGTATACCTAGCCCCTGTAGTATGACAAGGCCAACACATTAGATATTAATTTGAAGGAACATGAAGGCAAAAGGTTAAAAAATAGTAAATGCACTTACTTCAACCCTTTAGGCGCAATCAACCACCTCTGGTCGGGGGTCGTCGACACGGGCGGGAGGTTTGTACAGCCACGCATGTAGACCTTCTTGCCCTTCTCAACCAGCTCATCGTCGCTATAGCTATCATCTGAAAAGGTGTCCTCGCTACCATCCTCCGGGACACTAGCCTCTGGAGTCTCGTGGGAAGAAGACGGCGGGACCGGAGTCCCGTGAGAAGAAGACGACGGGACCGAAGTCTCGTGGGAAGAAGACGGTGGGACCGGAATCTTCTGGGACAAAGACCCCGTGACCGAAGTCTTCTGGGATGAAGACCCCATGACCGGAGTCTTCTAGGATGAAGACTCTAGGACCGGACTCACGTTGGGCGAAGGATCGGCGACCCGAGTCTAGTGGGGCGAAGGATCAGCGACCCGAGGCTCATGGACCGGAGTCCGAGATGGGTCCACGTCAGACAGAGCAGTCCTGTGGTCGGGTGAATCAGCTGAGGGTGGCGGCGAGGAAGGCCTAGCAGCCTTCCTACCTCTCCCGCTGCCACGTCCACCTCTACCAACCTTCTTCGTCCTCCCCGACCTCTCCCAACCGAAGTAGAAGCGCCCATCGCAGTTGTCTACATACTGTCTAGCAGCGCTCTCCGGAGGGGCTGGGGTGCAATAATAGAACCACCCCTCCCAGTAGCGCTCGTAGGAGGCTCGGGGCGCTCCGAACCCTTGTCCATCATCCTGTCAACACCTGCAATGACAAAAAGTAAAAGAAATTAGTACAACATAAAAAAATTGGATACCTGACATGAATATAATAATATGTATATAATTTAAGTGTTTCATCATCATGAACATAATAAAAATACACCCAATCAACACAAATATATATGATGTTTTTGTATCATCATCATGTCCGGGGTCGATCGGGGTGACAGGGTTTCGGGGTCGGGGTCGGGGTGTGCTGTTAGGGTGTCAGGGTGTGGTGTCAGGGTGTCGGGGGTCGGGGTGTCGATTGTCGGGGTCTCAGGGTGTCGGGGTGTCGATTCTCGGGGTCT
>NC_041391.1:454749336-454749998 GCF_002162155.2 Triticum dicoccoides
GTGTCGTGCCGGGGTGTCGAGGGTCGGGGGTCGGGGTCGGGGTCGGGGTCTCTTTTTTCCTTTTCTTCTTCTTCTCTTCTTCTCCTCCTCTCCTCTTTCTTCTTCTTCTTCTTCTCCTCCTCTCCTCTTTCTCCTTCTTCTTCTTCTTCTTATTCTTCTTCTTCTTCTTCTTCTTCTTCTCATTTTTCCTCTTCTTCTTCTTCTTCTTTTCTTCTTTCTTCTTCTCCCTCCTCCTGTTCCTCCTTCCTCCTCCTTCTACTTCTTCTTCTAAGACTAAAACTAAAACTAATTTAAAATAAACTAAACTAAAATAAACTAAAACTAAAACTAATCTAAAATAAACTAAAACTAAAACTAATCTAAAATAAACTAAACTGAAACTAAAACTAAAATAAAACTAAAACTAAAATAGAAATTAAACTAAAAGAAACAAAAAGAAACTAATTAAACAAAAAAGGGGGAGGACCTCATCTGCAGCAGGAGGCGGCGACCCGGTGGAGGGGGAGGCCGGACGGCCACGGCGGCCGCTGGAGGAGGCGGCGACCCAGTGGAGGGGGAGGCCGGACGGCCACGGCGGGACAAGGCGGGGACGGCGACAGGGCGGGGACGGCCGTGGCGCAGCTGGCTGACGTGGAAGGGGCAGCGGGGCCACGGTGGAGGTC
>NC_041391.1:454750329-454758700 GCF_002162155.2 Triticum dicoccoides
GGAGGGGAGGGGGCGGGGAGGCGGGACGACGTGGAAGGGGCGGCGGGGGTGCGGTGGAGGTCGGGGCGCCGCAGGGGAAGGGTGCGGGGCGGCGGGGCGGCCGGTTAGGACAGAAGGGGTCGGCGGCGGTGGCAGGGGTGTGGGTGGGGAGGGAATGAGAGAGTGGAGAGAAGAGACAGAGGAAGGGGGCGGGATGGCCGTTAATGTACCTGCCTATGTGCCGTCCGCCAATGGTCGGCAAAGAGGTGGGGCCAGTGGGTATGAGTTGGTTAAACAATAACTGGACCCACCCACCTCTTTGCCGTCTGCTAGCGGACGTCAAAAATCTTTGCCGTCAGCCAGCGGACGACAAAGAATTGGCTGATGGCAAAGACCTTGTTTGCCATCAACCATATCTTTGTGGTCCGTTTTCGTGTGGCTGACGGCAAAGACCTTATTTGCCGTTAGCCAGTAGACAACAAAGAGTTGGCAGACGACAAATAAGCTAATTCTAGTAGTGTTTCGGCCCATATGAGGCCCTTTGTAACTCTTGGCCCATTAACGAGCCATGGTGAAACTGGCCCGTAATGAACAGTGTATCACTTTATACCCATTAACGGCCCATTATTCCATTGGGCCATTTCCATCCCATGTTATCTTTCGGCCTTCTCAGGGCCCATTTATTCTTGGGCTCATTTCCAGCATTTGGTTACTTACGGCCCGTTACTGTCATTTTCTGCTTGTGGGCCAAATTCAGCCTGTGGTTACAGTCGTCCTGTTTGTGGCCTTAATACGTTGGGCCGTTTTCATGTCAAAAAACCCGTTGGGCTGTTTTCATAGAGTTATCAAATACGGCCTATTAATGACCCGTTATGGTCCACGAATAGTACGACCCGTGATTGGCGAAATGATGATACGCCCCGTAGAAGGCCCATGGATCCTACTGCCCATAAAAGGCCCATGGATCGTACGGCCCATAGAAGGCCCATGGATCGTATGGCCCGTAGAAGGCCCATGGATCCTATGGCCCGTAGAAGGCCCATGGATCATACGGCCCGTAAAAGGCCCATCGATCCTACAGCCCGTATAGAAGGCCAATGAATCCTACGGCCCATAAAAGGCCCATGGATCATATGGCCCGCAGGAGGCCCATTGGTTACAACAATCTGTGTGTTGCCATGATTATTGTGGCCTAGTTACCAAAAATAGGTTATTGTGGCCACTAGAAAAACAAAGAAAAAGAACTGCAGTGACTACAAGCAAACAACTAAACAAGACAATAAGGAAATAAATAAGCAAGCAATTAATGCTAGCCTATTACCACTATTACACATATTACGTCCACTGGCCATCAAAGTTCGCCACCAGTGCAAATATAGGGAACAAAGTAGCATATTACATACACTGGCTGTCAAAATTGGCCACCAATGCAAATAAACGCGGCAGCAAAACAAGAGCATAACTGAAACAACTTCAGAAGAGCTCAAGAAACGTTATCCTAGGTATCCACCATGCTGGCAATAAGCTTAGCAAGCTTATTAGCTTTGTCCTGTTTGGCGCTAAAATCCTCCAACGCTTGCTGCTGCACCAGAAAGTATGCATCTGAATGCTCCAGGGACTTCTGCATCCCTTTTGCTTCTTGTTGCAGCACAGCTGATCGATGTCTTTCAGCTTGTAGTTGAGACTCAAGAAACCGAACTGATTCAGACAATGAGTTTGAATAGCTTGTGCAAGCGGTAGTGGCCAGTAACTCGAACACTAAACCAAGACAGGACTTTGGGGTTGTCTCACTGTCTTCAAGATAGTCTTCCATTGCTGTTTTATCAGCTTTGTTGGAGACCAACAAGGATGTCTCACTATCCCGAACCTTATCTACATTACTTCCTTTACCATTGCTTAATAAGGCACTCTTCCCCAATATTCTGTCAGCATTCTAAAAGAAGAAACAAGCAGACACATAACAGGTTTAGCATGTACTAGTATATGAAACTCATTTCGGTGAACCAGTTCATTAGTAAGGTGGACAGGATTAAACTACCAAGTCTTCTATTGCCAAGTACTAGTACATAATAAAAGCATCAAACAAACATATATCTATGTCCTATGGTCACTGCATTGTCTTGCCAAATCAAAATAGAAACACGGTTCAAATCATATCAGTTCAAGACAAAGCAGCAGTGAAAGAATACAAAGCATGGGAAACTACATGGCACAACAAGATTTCAGATGGGTACCACGGGTCTACATGTACAACAACACTATTGGCTCCGTTGTGATGCCAGTAATGTGCATGATATGAGAAGTCAACTGCATACATAAGTGAAATTGAAATCAACAGAGCTATTGATAAGAGAAACCTGTTAAAGAAACATGCGTGAACATACCTGTTGTTCCATTGAAGTTTCAATTGGATCCTTCAATTTAAAAATAAGTTTGTATGAGTAAATACAGTGATACAAGAGCAAAGCAGTATGCACGATAGCAATCATAGTTAAAAAAGGCGCGCCTAAGCGAGCGCTTAAGCGCGCCTAGGCTGTAGGCGTTGGCAAAATGCATTGCGCATAGCTACGCTTAATCTGTGGATAACTGCGCATAAGCATGCACTTTGGTCAGTAAAGCACAAGGCGGTGGCAAAACGCACAATTAATGCCTAGCGCTTTTTTGAACTATGATAGCAATGGAATCTTAAATTAGAACAATTGTTCTTCAGGTTTAGGCACTTGTTCTACATGAACAGAGTATAGTAAGACGCAAGAATATAGTACTTAAAAATAGAAAATGAGCTCATAGACCTTACCACATTCTTGGTTCGGGACCAGTACAGAACAAGGCGTTCCCAGTCATCGTCGAGTAAATGTGTCTCTGGAGAATGTAAGGGAATTTGACGAGTTTCTTTGCCGGTGAAGTATGTTTTCTTCAGGTAATTCCAATACTTCCACCAAGCATTCTTGAAGATAGCAGAGGTATTAGCACAGGTTACCTCATCCCGAGTTTCCAAATCGGTCCTTCTCTATAGAGAAAAATGGGAAACTTTGTTGTATTATAACCATCATGGAGGTAGGATGTATGTATGGGACAAAGCAAAGTAATTGTCATGAATTACATTACTTACACATAACTCTTGGACAAACACCTGCAACTGGCATTTTCCTTCATCTTCAGTATAATATTTCCAATATGGGAAGATACGCACATAGGATTTAACAACATCAAATGTGATAGATGCTAAACTACGACTAGCTAATTGTGCTTCCTCCACAGGAATCAGCGTACTAACTGGTGGAGTTGGGGTTCGCTGTGGTAGTATTGGCCCTTTGGACACTGGAGCTGCCTTACTAATTGCTCTTGTTTGGGAGCTCTGTGGTGGAGATGGTGTTGTGTCAACAGGAACTGGGTTACTATCTGCTGGGGTTGGGGTTAGATTGGGTGAAGCTAGTTCTCTGTCCATCCCAATAGGGGTACAATATGCGAGAGTTTGGGTTATGTGTGGTAGGGCTGGTTCTCGTGCATGTACAACCGGGGTGCTATCTCCACCAAGAGGTAGCACTGTTTTATTTGAAGACCGTGTTTTTGGTCCGCTAGATACTGGCATCACCCGCTCCAATTCAAATGGCTGATAAACAAGAAATATAGTTGAATGTACATACATTGTATGAGAGACAGATGCAATAGATAGTGTGGAAAAAAGAGGGCATGAAATAGTTGACATGTATATTGTTTAACTAAAATGGATAGCATGACATAATTTCACATATATGATGTCTATCTAAACTGGATAGCATAGCATAACATAATTCAAAGATATGATGAATAACTAAATAGGATCGCATGACATAATTCATCTACATGTTATCTAAGTAATCAGCATCACATCATTTAATTCACATATGTGATTTATATGCTAAACAGAGGGCATTCGATATGATGTCTGAACTAAGAACATGGTGTTGAATATTGTGTATATGATGTCTAAACTATGCAATGCAAGACACCATATGCATGATATGAGCAGTATAACCGTTCCAAGTTAGAGCATACACCTCGGTAGGGGAAATAGGACTGGTTATCTGTCTCTGAATCCATCTCTGAGGAGCTATCGGGACCCAACAAGAGATCTGCTTCGACAGGTAGCACTATCTGCTCTGAAGGCCTTGTTTTCACTCCAGATTTTTCCATCTCCCACCCAAATGGTTGATTCACAGGAAGAGTAGTTGAATGTACAAACATTATCTACAAATGGAAATGTAATGAAGAAAAGGATGGGCAAGATATCATTCAAATATATGATGCCTGGTTAAACAGGACGACATTGCACATTTCACATATATTATGGCTGGCTAAAAGACATGACACTGCATAATTCCCATATATGATATAGAAACTAAACAGGTGGCATTACAGAACATGTCTAAACTAAGCAGATGACATACATGATGTCAAAAGTAGGCATTGCAAGGCAACATATGCATGATATGACTAACATCATCATGCCAAGGTAGAGCAAACACCTTGGGGGGTAATATGAGTGGTCAGCGGCGTCTGAATCCGCCTCAAAACAGATATCTTCCTCTGGATTACAATCTAGAGAGGGGTGGGGAGGGTTTGCCATTGAACCCACCATTGAGCGATGTCTGCATGACATTGTATTGCCGCGCAAAATTCTTCTCTTTTTCTCTACATGTTCAGCATGACTGTGTACAATATCTGACATGCATACGAAAAAAATATGGTGAGATTACGTAAGGAGAGCATGCAGAAATTTAGAGTGATGGTAACAACCAGTGGATGGATCCAAAAATAATGATAGCAGGCTAATGATTGCTTTAATATAATAAAAAGATAGATGATGATTGCTTTACTATTTGTTTCCCACTCAAGATGAACAACATAGGCATACCCTAGGTGAACTAGATATTAGACAGAGATACTATTCATTGCTGCCTCGATATGTGCCCCACAACTAATTTAGAACTCAAGTTTGAACATTAATTTGGACCTGACTTGGAGTCCAAGAGGTGAACAGGATGATAAAGTAGCAGGTAACTTTAAGCAATGCATAACATAAGCAGAAACAAAAGAGTGCGACCTCTCTTGTGGACCCGTGTACTCCTCAGTTTCATCTGCTGGGTCGATGATGGTGATGTCGTTGCGGTGGGTGCCGGCGGCAGGGAAGGAGATCTAAGGTGGCGAAAGACGGTCAGGAGTCGTGATGTCTGGTTTGGTGGATGCTTCTATCGATGGAGCAGCTCAGCTGAGGTGGACGACGTCGCGGCAGGAGCAGGATAAACCACACAAAGTTCCCTTCGACACCTACCTATAACTAAAGTAATTCTGTTAGGGCTCATTTGGCTTGCATGATTCTAAAAACACAGGGATAGGAATAATACCGGAATAGGATAGGAATGCGCATGGTAAATAGAGCATTTGTAAACACATGAGTTCTGTCAACTTGGGTGTTTGGTTCACAGGAATTGAAAGAGCAGAGGAATGCAAAGAAACATGGCCAAAATAAAGTGAAACCATATGAAAGCGTGTACAGTTAGAATGTTATTCTGCCACTAATGCACTTGATCTTGTTTTCATGCATAGGATTTATAAAAGTAGGCCCGGGTGGATGTTTTGCTTCATTCCATATGAAAGCCGGCTCCGCGGGCGACATCTCCACGGCGGCTCTCCCCTAGGGCGAGGCCCCTTTGGCGGCGGCGGCCATCCCAGCCGGATCTGCTGATGCTGCTCCGGCTCTCGCTCGCTCGCTCACGCTGTTGCTGCTGCTCCGGCTCTCGCTCGCTCGCTCGCGTTGTTGCTGCTGCTCCGGCTCTCGCTCGCTCGCGCAGCTGCTGCTGCTCCAGCTCTCGCTCAATCACTCGCGCTGCTGCTGCTGCTCTCCCCCTCGCTCGTGCTGCCGCTCTGCTCTGATTTAGCTACACTTCAGTCGACTAAATCAACTTTTGGGTGAGTCAATTTTCAGGGGGTGGGGGGCTCGCCGGAGTTAAGGAAGAACCACCTGCAGCAGGGACGGGGGCTCGTTGGAGAGGTACCCCACTATCTATCTTAGGGTTCAGGGTGGGGGCGGGGGTCTAGAGGGCTGGCCGGGGCGGCGGCAGGCCGGCGGTAGGGAGTTGTTTCGGGGCGGCGAGGCAGCTCTGGGGCCGGCGGTTCGGCCGATGGTGGCTGGTGGCTCAGGGGGGTGCAGGTTGAAGATGAACTGCAGGCCCTCCCTAAACTACATGTCAAGTGCCTCTCTGCTACCATTGCGTTCAGTTTCGGCAGTAACATTCAGATTCCACAGTAAATTTCAGTTTCGACAGTTAAGTTCAGAGTCAACAGTTTTTACCTCATCTATTGTAGTGAGGTGGTTTTTGGTGATGTAAATTTACATCTATTTTACATCATCTATTGGAGATGCTATTAGAATCCCACTTGAGATTGAGAATGTCTGTGTCGTGCTGCTTCAGCCTTGATGTCTTACGGCTCACCAGAGCTGCTCCAACGACAGAACGATCCATCACAACAGAGCAATGCCCTGGACGCCATCTACAGATTCCTTAGATCTTCCTCCACACCTCCGACAGCCACCTCTGCCTCAACTGCTTCAGCGACCAATCCAATGATGCTGAGGTCGACACGGCTACGGCAAAGAGGTTGTACACTTGTTGCATCACTTATTACTATACATTCATGTTGATCCATTAGGGCTATTTTGGTTCAACGGAAAAATATAACAATAGGGAATTTTCCTATGGCACTCTACTATTCAATTATGGGATAATTAGATTTATGCCCCTAGTTGTGTCCCACTCATCTGTTTTACCCCTAATTTCCAAAAGTCACCAGTTCTGTCCAAGTCACTTTGCTCCTCTTATGCTTTTGCCCTTTGACCGTTTGACTGTCAATTTGAAAACTTCATAACTAATTCATACTAGATCAGAAAAATGCAAATAAGATACAAAAATGTTCAGAAAAACATCATCTATATGTGAGTGTCATTTGCATTTATGAAAAAAGTGTTGGAAAGTGCACATCCGAGTTTTAGCTCTTTTGATACCACCATGAATATTAAAATCTAAGAAAAATCAAAAAAAGTATGGTGGCAAAGAACGAAAAATGTTCTAAGTGCTTGCCAAGTTTCATTAGGGAATGACATTTGTGGAAGTCGTGGCAAAAATATAATCTATTTTGGAGTGCTAATTTTTTTTGCCACGGCATCCACGAATGTTATTCCCTGATGAAACTTGGCAGGCACTTAAAACATTAGTCATTCTTTGCCACCAATTTTTTTTGAATTTTTTTGAAATTTTTTAGATTTTACTATTCATGGTGGTAGCCTAAGAGCTAAAACTCGGATGGGCACTTTCCAGCACTTTTTTCATAAATGCAAATGACACTCACATATAGGTGATGTTTTTCTGAACATTTTGGTATCTTATTTGCATTTTTCTGATCTAGTATGATTTAGTTATGAAGTTTTCAAACTGACAGTCAAACTGTCAAAGGGCAAAAGCAAAAGAGGAGCAAAGTGACTTGGACAGAACCGGTGACTTTTGGGAATTAGGGGTAAAACAGATGAGTGGGACACAACTAGGGGCATAAATATAATTATCCCATAATTGAATAGTAGAGTGCCATAGGAAAATTCCCTATTGCTATGTTTTTTCGTGGAACCAAAATAGCCCTAATGGATCAACATGAATGTATAGTAATAAGTGATGCAACAAGTGTACAACCTCTTTGCCGTAGCCGTGTCGACCTCAGCATCATTGGGTTGGTCGCTGAAGCAGTTGAGGCAGAGGTAGCTGTCGGAGGTGTGGAGGAAGATCTAAGGAATCTGTAGACGGCGTCCAGGGCATTGCTCTGTTGTGATGGATCGTTCTGTCGTTGGAGCAGCTCTGGTGAGCCGTAAGACGTCAAGGCTGAAGCAGCATGAGACAGACATCCTCAATCTCAAGTGGGATTCTAATAGCATCTCCAATAGATGATGTAAAATAGATGTAAATTTACATCACCAAAAACCACCTCACTACAATAGATGAGGTAAAAACTGTTGACTCTGAACTTAACTGTCGAAACTGAAATTTACTGTGGAATCTGAATGTTACTGTCGAAACTGAACGCAATGGTAGCCGAGAGGCACTTGACATGTAGTTTAGGGAGGGCCTGCAGTTCATCTTCAACCTGCACCCCCCCTGAGCCACCAGCCACCATCGGCCGAACCGCCGGCCCCAGAGCTGCCTCGCCGCCCCGAAACAACTCCCTACCGTCGGCCCGCCACCGCCCCGGCCAGCCCTCTAGGCCCCCCGCCACCCACCCTGAACCCTAAGATAGATAGTGGGGTACCTCTCCGACGAGCCCCCGTCCCTGCTGTGGGTGGTTCTTCCTTAACTCCAGCGAGCCC
>NC_041391.1:454759082-454769195 GCF_002162155.2 Triticum dicoccoides
GACTGAAGTGTAGCTAAATCAGAGTAGAGCGACAGCATGAGCGAGGGGGAGAGCAGCAGCAGCAGCGCGAGTGAGTGAGCGAGAGCTGGAGCAGCAGCAGTTGCGCGAGCAAGCGAGAGCCGGAGCAGCAGCAACAGCGCGAGCAAGTGAGCGAGAGCCGGAGCAGCAGCAGCTGATCCGGCTGGTATGGCCGCCGCCGCTGAAGGGGCCTTGCTCTGGGGGAGAGCCGCCGTGGAGATGTCGCCCGCGGAGCTGGCTTCAAGGTAGCCGCTCCATGGGGGTGCAGGATGGCGCACCATCGGCGCCGGGAGGTCGAGTTAAGGAGAAGGTGGGATGCAATGAGTGTACAACCTGTTTGGTGGCGCCGAGTAGGCCTCGTCTCCATCCGAGGAGTTGATGAGGATGCTGCGGTTCCGGTGGAGCAGGTTAAGGTGGTCGTGTGGGGATGGGGCAGCCGCGATAGATGAGGCGATCATCAGAGCAGCTCCTTGGAGGTGGAGGATGGGGTGGCTGAACCAGCGGGACGACGAGATGGATGACGGATCCTCATCCGAGGAGGTGGATGAGGGACGTCGAGCTGTTGCGGTGGACGACATTGTCGGGGAAGAGGCTCCGGCAGGGCAGCGGTGAGGTGGCGGATAGAGGAGGGTGGGGTTTCGTGGCTAGAGCGGAGAGGTTATGGCGGCCTGGGATTTCGTATGTCGAAAAGGAGGCTATGGGAGGGGGTGAACATTGACTTAGGGACGCGCTTGTACAAAATGTAGGGTGTGTTACAAAAGTACCCCCACCGATTTGAACTAGCGTCCCTTTCGGCTCAGGGTTAGAAGGGGGATTTCGCATGTCGGGATTTGGCAGCTGGAGGGGTTTTTGCGCGCGTTGTAATTTCGGGATAGCAAGGTGCGGGTTGTGAAGGCGCCAGTTTTGGGAGCACGATATCTAAATTTTCAGGATATAACAAGGTGCGGGTTGAATCTTAGGGACAAGCCTAACGTGTAATATTGTACTTGTACGTACCAAATCAATTCGCACTTCCCTCAACCAAAAAGAAAACAAAAAATAAAACTATTCACACCACACAAAGAGAGAGTCTTGCCCCGTTTTACTATACAAATGCTATTCAAAGCTGCTCCCCCCTTCCATCTATATAGGGCCTAATGCGTTTTTCGATGCTAACTTTGACCAAATATTAGAGCAATAATATATGACATGCAACTTACACAAAGCACACCGTTAAATTCGTCTGTGAAAGGAGCTTTCAATGATATAATTTTCACATTGTGCATGTCATGTACTATTAATCTTGTCAATAGTCAAAGGCGGTCTTAAAAAACGCATTACGCCCTATATAGATGGAAGGAGGGAGTTAGAATCCATGTTATATCCAATTAAATTTTTTCGCTTGCTGTATAATGCATGTAACTTACTCATACCAACATAGCATTCCAAATGTCTATACTACCGCTGCAATTCGAACTGAATTTGAATTCGTTTCTCTATTTCAATAAGAATATACAATCATGAATGTTGCCAACTTCAACCATCATTCGTGTATTACCTTAATAACACACCACATGATTACTATAGAGATAGATATGAACTATGTATACTACATGAACTCGAATTCTATTTTTTGAATACACTTGATGTTGATTCCCAATAATAGTACATTTGATGTACTAACGATATATTCATAATCTAAACCATGTTCCATACGTACACCGTGTTTATCACACAAAGTATAGTGCCCCGCCCCCTACATTATGACAAGTATTTAGACCTGAGCTGCAAAAGCCACACATTAGCCGAAGTTATAATCAATGTTCTATATACTATACGTAGTACTAGCAAGATGGGCATGCGTGCCATAGAACATCAACATGATCAAGGGGAGGCCTTATTTGCAAATAAGGAGAGGGGTGTGGGTATCTTTTTTCAAAATTTCCATAGTTTCCTTCCTATCCATCAGATATAAATCGGACGACCTATATTGCAGGATGGCAGGCACACCATCATGAACAACTCTGTTTTTTATAAGAGTAGTGATAAAATAAATTATATGTAGTATAACATGTTCATAACCACACCATGTGTATCACCTTTATATATATTCACACATGCGTCGGTTTAAAACACTATGATAAATTCTTCAAACATCCGAATTCGCTTTTTATAATGAAGTATGATCTCTATTCGTCTTTTACACCCACACAATCCTCTTATCTTTGTAGCTAGCGCTAACTTTCTCTCGTGCATGCACATGCCCGCATCCCTCTCACCCTCCCTCAGCATTCTCTAGCTCCATCGCGCAAATTTGTCTTTTCACTTTAGGTCGTTCACCCATGGTGTGTGTAGGCCCCGCAAATCCTTCTTTACGGCACACATCGATCGATATGCCTCTCTAGCCAGGTGTGCCTAGCACAAACACAAGCTTCCCCTCTTCTCTTATCACCGTCCATGCCTCACTCCCACCACTCTTTTAATCGATCTCGTACTCGCACACTACTTCCCCCTTGATATAGTATGCCTCTCGCACCACCTCCTAGATGCATCCCTCTCTTTCTATCCTTCTCTCGTGCCTCATTTGCTTCTAACACACAAATGCATGTATACCGACCGATCTCCCAACATATACCTAGGTCAAATTTAACTATTCCACCCTCCCAATCGATCGACGTACCTCACAAGTTATGTCTCTCCTTTCTCTGACAAAGGACGATTGATCTTCCTATGTAGTTACGTCTGCTTACCACAGCCATATCGCCCCCCCCCCTCATCATTCGTGCATGCCTCCTGACCCGCCTCTCACACGCACGTGCACAGATAGGCAGCCATCCCCTCTCTTATTGATATTGCAGGCGTGCCCTTCGTCTGTCTAGCAAGCCTCTCCCACCATTTGTTAGAAGCAACTCCACTACCACCCCCTCCAACACTATAAGCTATGTCTCTCTCCCAACCTTATTCCTCTCCTACACATATGCATGGATGCCGATCAATCTCTCTTAATACATGAGGTAGATCGATCTCCCTTAATACATGAGGTAGGCCTCTCTCCACCTCCACACATATACCAGCCATTGTACCTCTATAGTTAATTAGGCCTCCCTACCCCCCACCACACACCAATAGTCGAGCACTGTAGGTAGGTATCCATGCCACATAGACAAACTGCACTTGTCCCCTCTCGCGCTCCAGTAGGCCAGCCACTCTATATCTTTGATGTGGGAACACACAAATTCGATGGCACTCTTTATTGATAGCACGCGCGCGCACACACACACACATCATCCCTCTCTTCAATTCTATGGACACCTCAAGCCGATGATACCTCCACTCTCTTCTCGTGGATCGCCCCCTCTACATATATGATATATCCAGGACTCTATTTCACACACATTGCATATGTTACATTTTTTGATTGACCCCCCTCCCAAAAAAACTCTCATGAACCCACACACTATATCTCTCTACATTTGTATCTCTCTCACACAACCCCACGTAGGTGGTGTACGTATACAAGAAGAGAATAGGTGCACCGTGCATGTACTCACACTTCGTGCCTAGCCACACTCGCGCGGGTACACGGTGGAGCTCATTTCTGTACGAAATGGCAGCCCACGTGCTAATTGAATGCGCGTAGCACTTGTTTACCTACGGAGGTCATGTACCACGCGTGCACGAAACAAAGTTCGACTTGATGCATTGGCGTGTTATTTTTAAATAAAGTTATATCGCTCAATGGCACATACACAGAATATAAAATGATTTTTATGGAGAAAAAGGTAGTCCGCTCCACTATATACAATGGAGCCTACCTGCCTGGTTTGTATCTCTTCAGAGTATCTCACACAAGGCTGTGGTGGCCATTCTCTCTCTCACCGTTGGTCACTGATCCGGTCGCATCCCGTCCGCCGGCAGAAAGGGAGGATGTGCATCGTTTCTACGTTCGACGGTGCCGAGTCAGCACATCCCGACCTGCGGTACACGCCGTTCTCTCTAACCAAGCTCCGGCGCAGTAGGGCCTATGCCACCTGCTCGCTGCCGCAGTATGGGTAGATTCCGACTGCCACCGCTCACCTAGTTACATCCCAACGACCTCCAGGTATCCCCTCCGGCCTTGCTCCACTGCCCGTCTTTCCACGTCGCTGCATGTGAATCTTCCATAGTTCTTTGCCCAAAACGTAGCACGTTCGGCGTACTTTCCATATTGCAATCTCGTCCTCACACCATTTTAGACAAACACAACCGTGTTGTTATCTTCCCTTAGGACAAGGAATATGCTTCTTTTTTGTCGTCGCATGTGTCATCAACTTTTATTGGCCAGTAATTGTTTCCTTTCTACCTCTTTTTTGCTATTGCGACCTTTTGGTGACCTGCACAAATCACTTTTTTCTTAAGAGTGTTTTGTGTAGTTGTACTAAAATGTCACACGGTCAACGTCTCTACATTTCAGTGCAACTTCACAAAGGGAGATTGGTTTTGCTCTATCCTCCTCATCCAACTCCGAGCCTAATCTTCTCCAACTAATTAGTCTTAAGAGAGACTGCAAAGGTGACCGGCTTCTATTTGTGTGTTTATTGTTTCATCAGCAGTCCTCTGTTATCGTAATCACACTTAATATCTTTGGAACAGGGACGCTTAACTCTATTTTAGTGGAACTGCACAAATTGATCGGAATGTTGCATGCTCCAGACAGCTACTTTTTTCCCAACATGCCTTGTTGATTTATGCAGAGCTGTGGGGACGTTGCTGCCAAAGAAAGCATGGATCAATTTTAATTTAACACCTTCTCACAACTTTGTCTTCAGTTGTGATGTAAATATTAGCTCTTATCTGCTAATAATTGAGATGCATTAGCAAGGAAGTTAGTTTTTTATTGTTTCTGAAAGAGCATCGATGGCAAGACACACAAAACAAAAGTTGAAAGCTCACACCATTGTACAATTTCATGTTCCTGGAATATTATTTGTATAGTACGTCAATTATGTAAACAAATGCTAGAAGCTTGATAGCATTGCCAGAAGCCTCTTCAGCATCCGGGTCCATGTGCCATGCATAAAATTATACTCCTTCATTCCTAAATATTTATCTTTTCACAAATTTCAAATGGGCATATTTTAGAGCGTAGATTCACTCATTTTGCTTCGTATGTGTACTCCCTCTGTTCCTAAATATTTGTCTTTCTAGAGATTTCAACAAGTGACTACATATGGAGCAAAATGAGTAAATATACACTCTAATATATGTCTATATACATCCATATGTAGTAGTCCATTTGAATCTCTAAAAAGACAAATATTTGATTAGTCACTCATTGAAATCTCTAGAAAGACAAATACTCCGGAGTATATTTAAGAACCGAGGGAGTAGTGCACAACCGCATGGGAGACTCAGCCCGGTCGTTGCGCCGCATTAATAGTGAGTAATGAGCAGTCAAATCGTAAGCCCCACCTTTCCCACTGTAAGTTGCTCGGAAGAAGCAACCATCAATACGCTCTTCTTTGAATCCGCTCATACTACTCCTTCCGTCACTGTTTATAAAGCGTGCTTCAGAAAAAGAAAAAATCTCTGGGACCAAGGCGACTAGCGATCAGCTTGAAAAATAGCATTGGTAGTTATTAGCACGGCTTCTATTACTAGAGGAAATAATGCGTACACACATGCATGCAGTGCTTCCACCCCGGGTACACACATGCATGCACTTACTCCACTCCATAGTACATCGAGAGAAAATTGTGGACTTGATTGCGGTTACCACGCCCTAATTAATTGAGCATTAAACCAAACGCGTCTAAAGTCTCTCTGGTGGTGGAAATGCATTGAGAGAAATGCATCATAATGAAGTGCGCCCTGTAAATTGTGCCGGAGGGAGGAGTAGTATGAAGGTGCAAATGCAAGTACGTGTATGGCCAGTCGGTAAACGCACCTCCTCTTGGCATATCACTGACATGTGGGACCGAAGTGTGAGCAAACTGTCACGCCCAATATGCGACCCTATCCAAAAGGAACTCGAAGGTCCCACCAAGGATAGACCTGCATATTGAACAAGGTGGATATCATTACATCAACAATACATAATAGGGGATACATACATAAGGCATACAATGCCACACAAATACATCATCACAATACATAAGAGCATCATCTGACTATGGATGAAACACAAACAGAAACTCAAACGACATCCACCCTGCTAGCCCAGGCTGCCGACCTGGAACCTATCCCCTGATCGAAGAAGAAGCAGAAAAAGAATTCCAAATCAAGCAAACATCGCTCTCGCGTCAAGATCATCGCATGAACCTGTACCTGCAACTGTTGTTGTAGTAATCTGTGAGCCACGAGGACTCAGCAATCCCATTACCATGGGTATCAAGACTAGCAAAGCTTAAAGGGAACAGAAGGGGTAAAGTGGTGAGGCTGCAGCAGCGACTAAGCATATATGGTGGCTAACATACGCAAATAAGAGCGAGAAGAGAGCAAGCAGAACGGTCGTGAAGCTAGCAATGATCAAGAGGTGATCCTGAACACCTACTTACGTCAAACATAACCCAGAAACCGTGTTCACTTCCCGGACTCCGCTGAGAAGAGACCATCACGGCTACACACACAGTTGATGCGTTTTAATTCGAATTAGGTGTCAAGTTATCTACAACCGGACATTAACAAATTCCCATCTGCCTATAACCGCAGGCACGGCTTTCGAAAGATTATACCCTGCAGGGGTGTCCCAACTTAGCCCATGATAAGCTCTCGCGATCAACGAAGGATATACCTTCTCCCAGGAAGACCCGATCAGACTCGGAATCCCGGTTTACAAGACATTTCGACAATGGTAAAACAAGACCAGCAAGACCGCCCGATGCGCCGACAATCCCGATAGGAGCTGCACATATCTCGTTCTCAGGGCAACACCGGATGAACACTACGTACAACTAAAACCAGACCTTGAGTTTCCCCGAGGTGGCGCTGCAAGTGGCTCTGGTTCGGACCAACACTTAGACAAGCACTGGCCCGGGGGGGCTATAATAAAGATGACCCTTGGGTTAATTACTCCCAAGGGAAAATATAGGTGGTGGTGAGGCAAATGGTAAAACCAATGTTGGGCCTTGCTGGAGGAGTTTTATTCAAAGCGAACTGTCAAGGGGGTCCCATAAATCACCCAATCGCGTAAGAAACGCAAAATCCGGGAACATAACACCGGTATGACGGAAACTAGGTCGGCAAGAGTGGAACAAAACACCAGGCATAAGGCCGAGCCTTCCACCCTTTACAAAATATAGAGATGCATTAATAATATAAGAGATATTGTGATATCCCAACATAATCCTGTCCACCATGGAGCAATCTTCAACTTCACCTGCAACTAGCAACGCTATAAGAGGGCTGAGCAAAGCGGTAACATAGCCAAACAACGGTTTGCTAGGAAGGGTGTCAAAGGTTAGAGGTTCATGGCAATATGGGAGGCTTGAGGAGCAAAAGATAGGTAGCGCAGCAAAGCTATAGAACGAAGCAACTAGCATAACAATGATAGTAGTGAGATCCAAGGTAGCGGTCATCTTGCCTGAAATCCCGCAAGGAAGAAGAACGAGTCCATGAAGAAGACGAACGGATGAAGCCGAACCAAGCGTAGACGAACGAATCCTCACGATCGCAACGAAACAGGAACTATCGAAAAGAAGCACACAACATGGTAAACACACTACACATGAACAAGACATGATACACAACAAGAATGATGCATGACAAAGCTACATGAAGCTACTCATGGCAAGAGATGATGCAAACAAGAACAACACATCAAGGCAAGTTTAAATGAGGCCAGGAACAACATATAACAATTCCGGTAAGTCCTCATATGCATATTTTGAAATTGGTCCAGATCTGAACAAACATTAAGTTGAAGTTGTTAAACAGCAAGTTAAAGAGCACCAAGAGGATCTACACGAAATTCTAGTCAAGTTACATATAAAGTTCATTATATTTGGAGCTACGGCCTAGAAGATATGAGCAAAACAAGTTAAACATGGCATTGATGCAAAATGCATTCAAACATCAAGCAAACACACCAAAACATGGATTCAACAAGATAATATGAAACTAGATGTGATTCTAAGCAAGTTTCATATATAGCACACTCAAAAAGGAGCAACGGTTCAACACACACACGCTATACAAGTTTAAAGGACAAGCTGTCCAAAACAGCAACTAGGCATATTGCAAGCATCAAAACAATATGCTACAACACCCCAACATGATAATAAAAGGCATGGACATGATGTACAGGTAAAGCATAACAAAACATGAACACTGAGCTATCTCCAGAAATCACTAGAACATGCTCAAACACACATGGCAAGATTGCAAATAATAACAGTTCAGACTTGGCAGAAAATAACATCAGGTTGCAATGTTTAGATCTATGAAACAACATGTTACAGGAACTTATCATGCCAAACAAAGGCATGGCATGAATCTACTAAATGCATAGATCAAAAGTCCTTTACTGACTATAAGCCAAAAAGGATCAGAAAATATGATGGCACCCACGTAAACATAGCAAGTTATAATACAGATTCAAACATGGCAGGAACAATGATAAGTAGGCATGTAGATGAGCTTTTACCACTCATCACAGAGCAATACATGGCATGAAAAGGCACCCAACAGTAAGAAGACATGTTTATGAAGCTAAGCATGGCAATAGCAAGTTCATAGGGTGCATGGAACACTAGCAAAACACATGGCAACAACTGAACTTAATGTTAACAGGCTGACAGCAACATTATTAAGCAACTTTGGAGCAAGATAACAACAAGTTACAGCAAGCTATAAATGCAACCAGGGGCATGAATAGATAGAGCATGACATGTAGAACAAAACACCCTTAGTGAAAATCTCCAGATTATGCATAGAATGACTAGTAGCAGCAGGTTTACATAGCATCATGAAATAACAGATTCAGCCTAGCAAAACAGCAACAGCAAGTACCCTACTTAACAAGCTCGATTCACTCACCACAAGTCATTGCATGACAAGATAAGCATAGCATAATCAAGAAGACATGTTTATGTAACAATCCAGGGCAAGAACAAGTTCATAGCATGCAAGGATCAACTACAACAACCTTGGCAAAATTGAATAACATGTAAACAATCTGCCAGGAAACATTTTGAAGCAACAGTAGAGCACGAAAATGACATGCTAGACTACTCCATAATTGCAACCAGGGCCATGAATAGATAGATAAAAACCATATGTTAAAAACACCCTTACTGAAGTATCTCAAAATATGCATGGATCTCTCTGTAGCATCAAGTTTACATGGCATCAAAATAACAACAAAACATGGACTAAAATCAGCAACATCACGATGCCTAGTTTGCATGATTGTGCTAGTCACCACATTGATCACAAAAATACATGGTAAGCACCTCTGTAAAGATGGCATGGCATAGATCAAAACACATGTAGACATCAACCTCATAGGATGCACACATCAATCATGGCAAAAATGACAAAAGAGCTAGTTCTGTTAACACGCAGCAGACAACATTATGAAGCACTCTTGCAATGATGATTCAGGCATCAAGATGACCTCAAATGAACATGATGCAATGGAATGAAATGAAGTACTCGTTGGGACGAACAATTAGACAGATTACACGCACAAAACGGAGCTACGGATGTAGAGATATGATGCGATGAACATGGCATGATAATGTTGAAAAACTTCGGGACTTAGAAGAAAAATAGACCTCGCAGAAAACGGGACGGGGAGATTCCGGGACGGAGGGATCCGCATCGGGGCGGGCGTTTGGATCGCTGCGCTGGTGGATCTGGTCCACCTCCAGATCCATATCGAGGACGAACCCGGGTCCAGCGACGGCGGCTCACCGGAGTTGGAGGGGCGGCGACCGGAGGGCGACGAGCTCGGCGAGGGTCGGAGGAGGGTGGATCCGGCGGGGACCGGCGGGGCGGCGCCGATCCAACACGGCGGCGGATGGCGGGCGACGCTGGAGACAGCGACCGGCGGCATGGAAGCTCAGCAGGGAGCGGGCGGAGGGGCACCGGCTGGGGGACGAGGGCTGCCGGCGGCGGCTGGCGGCGAGCGGCGGG
>NC_041391.1:454769659-454794828 GCF_002162155.2 Triticum dicoccoides
CCACGGGCTGGCGGCGCGGGGATGGCGGCGGAGGACAGGTGGCGGTGCGCGATTCGCGGAGGGGGCGGCGGCTGGACATGTCCGGCGCCGGGCGGACATGTCCGGCGCCGGGCGGACGTGTCCGGCGCGCGGAGGAAGAAGGGGTTAGGGTTTGGGGTCTATTTCATCCGAGATTTTGGACGGGGAGGGCATATATATAGATTCTGGGAGTTAGGAGAGTCCAAATGAGGAGCGGTTTTCGCCCACACAATCGTGATCGAACGACCGAGAGCATGGAGGGGAGTTAGATGGGTTTTGGGCCAGTTTGGAAGGGCATTGGGCTGCAAGACAAAAGAGGCTTTGCGGGCTACGCGGTTAACCGTTGGAGTATCAAACGACCTCCAAATGGCACGAAACTTGACAGGCGGTCTACCGGTGCTATACCAAGGCCGCTTGGCAAACCTCGGGCCATTCCGAGGAAGTTTAACACCCGCTCACAATGAGAGACAAAAGGGGGACACCGGAGGGCATAGGAGTGCCGGATCGCAAATCGGACAACGGGGAAAATGCTCGGATGCATTAGACGAACACGTATGAAATGCAATGCACATGATGACATGATAAAATGCAACACACAAGCAAATGACATGGCAATGACGACGAATAACTGGCAGACACCTGGCGCAACAAATCCGGGGCGTTACACAAATCGATCTCAATTAATGGCAAAATGGCCAACCCGCCGTTCCTTGAGAGAGACGAGGAGCAAGAATACACAGACGGGCTCACACGGAGGCCAAGATATATTCGAGCATGGTTGATCGATATCATCATTACATGTTGGGCTGCCGTTTTCCGCCCTTCTCCCGAATAAATGTGTACTTTATCAGAGATAAAAAAATAAGAGTACAGACGCTCCACCATGCGGTTCTAGTAGTGGTACTACTCGTACTACTAAACCTTGCGCTTGGCTCTTCGCCTCTTCGTGAAGTCGAACAATGATGGTACTCCGCATGTTAGGTACTATGGTGTATGCCTCTGGCAATCTGACATTGAATGAACTGATGCATGTCCATCGCCTGGGAGAGGGTAGTTGCATTAGTCCAAAGGCGTAAGCGAGCTTCACCTTGTCCTACAAGCTTCTCCTCGTTCTGCAAGTTGACGGGACACACCAAAAAGTAGTGCTAGTCCATACTCCCTCCTTTCCGGTTAATATGGCTTAATCTTTTTTGCGGGTAAATGATAGAGCTTTATTCATATGTAAGCATTCTTAGGACGATCAGCCAGGACACTGGTCACTAGGAAGTGAGGTACCCCACAAAAAAATAAGTAGGAAGCGAGGTGTTTCATCAAGCTAGCTCTCGGCCACATTCAAAGTGCAGCAAGCACGGTTCGCACAAAGATGCGCCGCAAGGTTTGCTGGCCTGTTTACATGCTGAATAACAAAAAAGAGGAAATATTACCGAGTGCTCCTATTTGTAACAGGATATGAGCCAGAATTAAGCGAGAATTGTGGCGAGTGTTCCATGCAATCAACTTCCATTATCACATGCGAGAACCCTCGAAGAGAACCAAATGTGTTGAAGATTGCTTTATCACATTTTAAAATATAATAAGAGTGCAGACGCTCCTCCATCCGGTTCCTAGTAGTATAGTACATACCTCTATAGACAATAGTAGTAGTACTACTACTAGTAAACTTTGTGCTTGGCTGTTCGCCTCTTTGGGAAGTCGAACAATAATAGTACTAGTATAGTGTATGCTTCTGGCAATCTGACACCGAATTAACTGTTGCACGTTCACCGCCTGAGCGAGGGAGAGCTTGCATTAGTCAAAAGTTTCTCCTTGTCCTACGAGCCACCACGCACAAGCTTCTCCCTGTTGGGGAACGTAGCAGAAATTCAAAATATTTCCTACGTGGCACCAAGATCTATCTATGGAGAAACCAGCAACGAGGGGAAGGAGAGTGCATCTACATACCCTTGTAGATCGCTAAGCGGAAGCGTTCAAGAGAACGGGGTTGAAGGAGTCATACTCGTCGTGATCCAAATCACCGGAGATCCTAGTGCCGAACGGACGGCACCTCTGCGTTCAACACACGTACAGCCCGGTGACGTCTCCCATGCCTTGATCCAGCAAGGAGAGAGGGAGAGGTTGAGGAAGACTCCATCCAGCAGCAGCACAACGGCGTGGTGGTGGTGGAGGAGCGTGGCAATCCTGCAGGGCTTCGCCAAGCACCGCGAGATATGAGGAGAAAGAGAGGTAGGGCTGCGCCAACAGGAGAAGAACTTCGTGTGTTGGGTTGCCCCTTTGCCTTCACTATATATAGGGGGAGAGGGGGGCTGCGCCCCCACCTAGGGTTCCACCCTAGGGGCCGCGGCCAGCCCAAGATCCCATCTGGGGGGCGGCTAAGGGGGGAGAGGGGAAACTCCCCCCCCCCCAAGTTAGGTGGGTGCGCCCCCTCCCCAAACCCTAGGTGCCTTGGGCCCTTGTGGGGATAGTGGCCCCACTTGGTGGACCCCCGGGACCCTCCCGGTGGTCCCGGTACTTTACCGATAAAACCCAAAACTTTTCCGGTGACCAAAACAGGACTTCCCATATATAAATCTTTACCTCTGGACCATTCTGGAACTCCTCGTGACGTCCGGGATCTCATCCGGGACTCCTAACAACATTCGGTAACCACATACAAACTTCCTTTATAACCCTAGCGTCATCGAACCTTAAGTGTGTAGACCCTATGACATGACCGAGACGTTCTCCGATCAATAACCAATAGCGGGATCTGGATACCCATGTTGGCTCCCACATGTTCCATGATGATCTCATCGGATGAACCACGATGTCAAGGACTCAATCGATCCCGTATTCAAATCCCTTTGTCTAGCGGTATTGTACTTGCCCGAGATTCGATCGTCGGTATCCCGATACCTTGTTCAATCTCATTACCGGCAAGTCTCTTTACTCGTTCCATAACACATCATCCCATGATCAACCCCTTGGTCACATTGTGCACATTATGATGATGTCCTACCGAGTGGGCCTAGAGATACCTCTCTGTCACACGGAGTGACAAATCCCGGTCTCCATTCGTGCCAACCCAACAGACACTTTCGGAGATACCTGTAGTGCACCTTTATAGCCAACCAGTTACTTGTGACGTTTGGTACACCCAAAGCATTCCTACAGTATCCGGGAGTTGCACAATCTCATGGTCTAAGGAAAAGATACTTGACATTAGAAAAGCTTTAGCATACGAACTACACGATCTCGGTGCTAGGCTTAGGATTGGGTCTTGTCCATCACATCATTCTCCTAATGATGTGATCCCGATATCAACGACATCCAATATCCATGGTCAGGAAACCGTAACCATCTATTGATCAACGAGCTAGTCAACTAAAGGCTTACTAGGGACATGGTGTTGTCTATGTACCCACACATGTATCTGAGTTTCCTATCAATACAATTATAGCATGGATAATAAACGATTATCATGACCAAGGAAATATAATAATAACTAATTTATTATTGCCTCTAGGGCATATTTCCAACAGTCTCCCACTTGCACTAGAGTCAATAATCTAGTTCATATCGCCATGTGATTAACACTCATAGGTCACATCGCCATGTGACCAACATCCAAAGAGTTTACTAGTGTCACTAAACTAGTTCACATCATCATGTGATTAAGACTCAATGAGTTCTGGGGTTTGACCATGTTTTGCTTGTGAGAGAGGTTTTACTCAACGGATCTGCAACATTCAGATCCGTATGTACTTCGCAAATCTGTAGGTCATATTGTAAATGCTGCTTCCACGCTCCACTTGGAGCTATTCCAAATGGTTGCTCCACTATACGTATCCGTTTTGCTACTCAGAGTCATTCGGATAGGTGTTAAAGCTTGCATCGACGTAACCCTTTACGCCGAAACATGTCCTTATTACTCCAAGGACAATTTTGACCGCTATCTGGTGATCCACTCCTTGATCACCTTTGTACCCTCTTGCCAGACATGTGGCAAGGCACACATCAGGTGCGGTACTTAGCATAGCATACTGTAGAGCCTACGTCTAAAGCATAGGGGATGACCTTCGTCCTTTCTCTCTCTTCTGTCGTGGTCGAGCTTTAAGTCTTAAGTTCATACCTTACAACTCAGGCAAGAACTCCTTCTTTCACTGATCCATCTTGAACACCTTCAAGATCATGTCAAGGTATGTGCTCATTTGAAAGTACCATTAAGCGTTTTTGATCTATCCTCATAGATCTTGATGCTCAATGTTCAAGCAGCTTAATCCAGGTTTTCTAATTGAAAAATACCTTTCAAATAACCCTATATCCTTTCCAGAAATTCTACATCATTTCTGATCAACAATATGTCAACAACATATACTCATCAGAAATTCTATAGTGCTCCCACTCACTTCTTTGGAAATACAAGTTTCTCATAAACTTTGTATAAACCCAAAATCTTTGATCATCTTATCAAAGTGCATATTCCAACTCCGAGATGCTTACTCCAGTCCATGGAAGGATCGCTGGAGCTAGCATACCTTTTAGCATCCTTAGGATCGACAAAACCTTTCTGATTGTATCACATACAACCTTTCCTTATGAAAACTGGTAAGGAAACTCGTTTTGACATCCATCTGCCAGATTTCATAAATGCAGCTAATGCTAACATGATTCCGACGGACTTAAGCATCGCTACAGATGAGAAAATCTCATCGTAGTCAACTCCTTGAACTTGTGAAAAACTCTTCGCCACAAGTCGAGCTTCATAGACGGTGACACTACCGTCCATGTCCGTCTTCTTCTTAAAGATCCATTTATCTCAATGACTTGTCGATCATCGGGCAAGTCCATGCTTTGTTCTGATACATGGATCCTATCTCGAATTTCATGGCTTCTAACCATTTGTCGGAATTTGGGCCCACCATCGCTTCTCCATAGCTCGTAGGTTCATTGTTGTCTAGCAACATGACCTTCAAGACAGGATTACTGTACCACTCTGAAGTAGTACGCATCCTTGTCACCCTACGAGGTACGATAGTGACTTGATCCAAAACTTCATGATCACTATCATAAGCTTCTACTTCAATTGGTGTAGGCGCCACAGGAACAACTTCATGTGCCCTGCTACACACTTGTTGAAGTGACGGTTCAATAACCTCATCAAGTCTCCACCATCCTCCCACTCAATTCTTTCGAGAGAAACTTTTCCTCGAGAAAGGAACCGTTTCTAGAAACAATCACTTTTGCTTCCGGATCTGAATTAGGAGGTATACCCAACCATTTTGGGTATCCTATGAAGATGCATTTATCCGTTTTGGCTTCGAGCTTATCACGATGAAACTTTTTCACATAAGCGTTGCAGCCCCAAACTTTCAAGAAACGACAGCTTAGGTTTCTCTAAACCATAGTTCTCACGGTGTCATCTCAACGGAATTACGTGGTGCCCTATTAAAGTGAGTGCAGTTGTATCTAATGCCTAACCCATGAACAATAGTGGTAATTCGATAAGAGATATCATGGTACGCACCATATCCAATAGGGTGCAACTATGATGTTCGGACACACCATCACACTATGGTGTTCTAGGCGGTATTAATTGTGAAACAATTTCCACAATGTCTTAATTGTGTGCCAAAGCTCGTAACTCAGATACTCATCTCTATGATCATATCATAGACATTTTATCCTCTTGTCACAATGATCTTCAACTTCACTCTGAAATTACTTGAACCATTCAATAATTCAAACTTGTGTTTCATCAAGTAAATATACTCAATATCTACTCGAATCATCTGTGAAGTAAGAACATAACAATATTCACTGCATGCCTCAGCACTCATTGGACTACACACATCAAAATGTGTTACTTCCAACAAGTTGCTATCTTGTTCCATCTTACTGAAAACGAGGCTTTTCAGTCATCTTGCCCATGTGGTATGATTTGCATATCTCAAGTGATTCAAAATCAAGTGAGTCCAAACGATCCATCTGCATGGAGTTTCTTCATGCGTATACACCAATAGACATGGTTCGCATGTCTCAAACTTTTCAAAACCGAGTGAGTCCAAAGATCCATCAACATGGAGCTTCTTCATGCGTTTTAAACCAATGTGACTTACATGGCAGTGCCACAAGTAAGTGGTACTATCATTACTATCTTATATCTTTTGGCATGAAAATGTGTATCACTATGATCGAGATTCAATAAACCATTCCTTTAGGTGCAAGACCATTGAAGGTATTATTCAAATAAATAGAGTAACCATTATTCTCCTTAAATGAATAACCGTATTGTGATAGACATAATCCAATCATGTCTATGCTCAACGCAAACACCAAATGACAATTATTCAGGTTTAATACTAATCTTGATGGTAGAGGGAGCGTGCGATGTTTGATCACATCAAACTTGGAAACACTTCCAACACATATCGTCAGCTCACCTTTAGCTAGTCTCCGTTTATTCCGTAGCTCTTTTATTTCGAGTTACTAACACTTCGCAACTGAACTGGTATCTTAATACCCTGGTGCTACTAGGAGTACTAGTAAAGTACACATTAACATAATGTATATCCAATATACTTCTATCGACCTTGCCAGCCTTCTCATCTACCAAGTATCTAGGGTAATTCTGCTCCAGTGGATGTTCCCCTTATTACAGAAGCACTTAGTCTCGGGTTTGGGTTCAACCTTGGGTTTCTTCACTAGAGCAGCAGCTGATTTGTTGTTTCATGAAGTATCCCTTCTTGCCCTTGCCCTTCTTGAAACTAGTGGTTTCACCAACCAACAACAATTGATGCTCCTTCTTGATTTCTACTTTCGCGGTGTCAAACATCGTGAATAACTCAAGGATCATCATATCTATCCCTGATATGTTATAGTTCATCACGAAGATCTAGCAGCTTGGTGGCAATGACTTTGGAGAAACATCACTATCTCACCTGGAAGATCAACTCCCACTCGATTCAAGTGATTGTTGCACTCAGACAATCCGAGCACAAGCTCAACGATTGAGCTTTTCTCCCTTAGTTTGCAGGCTAAGAAAATCATCGGAGGTCTTATACCTCTTGACGTGGGCATGAGCCTGAAATCCCAATTTCAGCCCTCGAAACATCTCATATGTTTTGTGATGTTTCGAAAACGTCTTTGGTGCCTCAACTCTAAACCGTTTAACTGAACTATCACGTAGTTATCAAAACGTGTATGTCCGATGTTCGCAACATCCACAGACGACGTTTTGGGGTTCTGCACACTGAGCGGTGCATTAAGGACATAAGCTTTCTACTGATCGCATAATCGCTAATGTCAACCTTCAACTATATTTTCTCTAGGAACATATCTAAAACAGTAGAACTATAGCGCGAACTATGACATAATTTACAAAGGGGTTTGACTATGTTCAGGATAATTAAGTTCATCTAATGAATTCCCACTCAGATAGACATCCCTCTAGTCATCTAAGTGATTACATGATCCGAGTTAACTAGGCCGTGTCCGATCATCACGTGAGACGGACTAGTCATCATGGGTGAACATCTTCATGTTGATCGTATCCTCCATACGACTCATGCTCGACCTTTCAGTCTCTTGTGTTCCGAGGCCATGTGTGTACATGCTAGGCTCGTCAAGTTAACCTAAGTGTTTCGCGTGTGTAAATCTGGCTTACACCCGTTGTATGTGAACGTTAGAGTCTATCACACCCGATCATCACGTGGTGCTTCGAAACGACGAACTTTCGCAACGGTGCACAGTTAGGGGGAACACTTTCTTGAAATTTTAATGAGGGATCATCTTATTTACTACCGTCATTCTAAGCAAATAAGATGTATAAACATGATAAACATCACATGCAATCAAATAGTGACATGATATGGCCAATATCATTTTGCTCCTTTTGATCTCCATCTTCGGGGCTCCATGATCATCATCGTCACCGGCATGACACCATGATCTCCATCATCATGATCTCCATCATCGTGTCTCCATGAAGTTGTCTCGCCAACTTATTATTTCTACTACTATGGCTACCGGTTAGCAATAAAGTAAAGTAATTACATGGCGTTGTTCAATGACACACATGTCATACAATAAATTAAGACAACTCCTATGGCTCCTTCCGGTTGTCATACTCGTCAACATGCAAGTCGTGATTCCTATTACAAGAACATGATCAATCTCATACATCACATATCATTCATCACATTCTTTTTGGCCATATCACATCACATAGCATACCCTGCAAAAACAAGTTAGACGTCCTCTAATTGTTGTTTGCATGTTTTACGTGGCTGCTATGGGTTTCTAGCAAGAACGTTTCTTACCTACGCAAAAACCACAACGTGATATGTCAATTGCTATTTACCCTTCATAAGGACCCTTTTCATCGAATCCGATCCGACCAAAGTGGGAGAGACTGGCACCCGCTAGCCACCTTATGCACCAAGTGCATGTCAGTCGGTGGAACCTGTCTCATGTAGGTGTACGTGTAAGGTCGGTCCGGGCCGCTTCATCCCACAATACCGTCGAAACAAGATTGGACTAGTAACGGTAAGCATATTGAACAAAATCAACGCCCACAACTACTTTGTGTTCTACTCGTGCAAAGAATCTACGCAATAGACCTAGCTCATGATGCCACTGTTGGGGAACGTAGCAGAAATTCAAAAAAAATCCTACGTGTCACCAAGATCTATCTATGGAGAAACCAGCAACGAGGGGAAGGAGAGTGCATCTACATACCCTTGTAGATCGCTAAGCGGAAGTGTTCAAGAGAATGGGGTTGAAGGAGTCGTACTCGTCGTGATCCAAATCACCGGAGATCCTAGTGCTGAACGGACGACACCTCCGCATTCAACACACGTACAGCCCGGTGACGTCTCCCATGCCTTGATCCAGCAAGGAGAGAGGGAGAGGTTGAGGAAGACTCCATCCAGCAGCAGCACAATGGCGTGGTGGTGGTGGAGGAGCGTGGCAATCCTGCAGGGCTTCGCCAAGCACCGCGAGATATGAGGAGAAAGAGAGGTAGGGCTGCGCCAACAGGAGAAGAACTTCGTGTGTTGGGTTGCCCCTTTGCCTTCACTATATATAGGGGGAGAGGGGGGCTGCGCCCCCACCTAGGGTTCCACCCTAGGGGCCGCGGCCAGCCCAAGATCCCATCTGGGGGCGGCCAAGGGGGGAGAGGGGAAACTTGCCCCCCAAGTTAGGTGGGTGCGCCCCTCCCCAAACCCTAGGCGCCTTGGGCCCTTGTGGGGATAGTGGCCCCACTTGGTGGACCCCCGGGACCCTCCCAGTGGTCCCGATACGTTACCCATAAAACCCGAAACTTTTCCAGTGACCAAAACAGGACTTCCCATATATAAATCTTTACCTCCAGACCATTCCGGAAATCCTCGTGACGTCCGGGATCTCATCTAGGACTCCGAACAACATTCGGTAACCACATACAAACTTCCTTTATAGCCCTAGCATCATCGAACCTTAAGTGTGTAAACCCTACGGGTTCGGGAACCATGCAGACATGACCGAGACGTTCTCTAGTCAATAACCAACAACAGGATCTGGATACCCATGTTGGCTCCCACATGTTCCACGATGATCTCATCGGATGAACCATGATGTCAAGGACTCAATCGATCCCGTATTTAAATCCATTTGTCTAGCGGTATTGTACTTGCCCGAGATTCGATCGTCGGTATCCCAATACCTTGTTCAATCTTGTTACTGGCAAGTCTCTTTACTCGTTCCGTAACACATCATCCCGTGATCAACCCCTTGGTCACATTGTGCACATTATGATGATGTCCTACCGAGTGGGCCCAGAGATACCTCTCCGTCACACAGAGTGACAAATCCCAGTCTCGATTCGTGCCAACCCAACAGATACTTCCGGAGATACCTGTAGTGCACCTTTATAGCCACCCAGTTACGTTGTGACGTTTGGTACACCCAAAGCATTCCTATGGTATCCGGGATTTGCACAATCTCATGGTCTAAGGAAAAGATACTTGACATTAGAAAAGCTTTAGCATACGAACTACACGATCTCTGTGCTAGGCTTAGGATTGGGTCTTGTCCATCACATCATTCTCCTAATGATGTGATCCCGATATCAACGACATCCAATGTCCATGGTCAGGAAACCGTAACCATCTATTGATCAACGAGCTAGTCAACTAGAGGCTTACTAGGGACATGGTGTTGTCTATGTACCCACACATGTATCTGAGTTTCCTATCAATACAATTATAGCATGGATAATAAACGATTATCATGAACAAGGAAATATAATAATAACTAATTTATTATTGCCTCTAGGGCATATTTCCAACACTCTCGTCCTGCAAGCTTCTCCTCGTTCGGCAAGTTGACGGGACACAGCAAAGTAATGCTAGTCCATACTGCCTCCTCTCCAGTTAATATGGATTAATTTCAAACGAGATAAATACACTGTATGTCATTGTATATTTGTAAAAATACGATCAGTGGACTTCATAATATGCTCATTGCGCTCAATATATACATTTTCCGGTGTTTATACGGTCACTAGCTCACCCTGGTTGAGTATGTGTGTGCATGCACGTGTAGGTTGAGCACTTGAGCGTGACCGTGTGTGTTCCGTCGTGTGCTCGGACATGCATGCATTAGGGCGTCGCGCGCGTTTTTGCGTCCATGTGTACGTGTGACTGTTGCATACACGTAGGGGGAGTACATGTAGGGGCCACTAAGGAGCAGTCAAATCACACAGTAAGTTAGTCAGAAGAAGCAACCATCATTTCACTCTTCAATGACATGTACGCAATACAAAATGGTTGATATGGAGAGAAAAAGAAAACCACTATATATACACTACCAGGAGCCTAAGCTACAAACCTGCTTGCTTGGGTTGCTCTCTTCACAAGCATAGAAGGACGGTGGCCACACCGCTGGTCACATATCCAGTCTGATCCCGCAGCTGGGTGAAGAGAACAATGTTCTGCGTAGACGCGGTCGACATCGGTGAGGGAGAAAACCCATAGTCGGTGCATCCCAATCGGGGGTCACCGTGGTATGGGACGATGCCGCATCCCAACCGCCCTTCTAGCTACAGCCCGACGTCCCAGGTAGTACATCTTCCTTTTGGAGGCGGCTTGCTCCACTGTTGCAGCTCCCCACGTAGCTCCATCTCCATGTCGATCTTTCCCTACTTCTACCGGCTTCTACTTGTGATGAGTTTATGTCTCATGAACTAGTGCCAGTACTATTATTCTAATCACACTTCTTCAATATCTTTGCCATCAGGGATGCTCAGCTCGATTTTAGTGGTACTGCACAAAAGCATCGTATGATCCGAGGGTGCCAGCCGTCTTTCCTTCGACAGGTTCTACCAAGCTAGGAAATAAAATCATGTTTAGGGTTTAAGGTTTAAGTCGTAGTGACCCCATTAGTAGTTTTTCTTTCATACACGCTCTCACAACTTTTTGTCTTTAGTTGTGAAGAAAATATTGGCTATGATCTTTGAATCATTGAGATGCATCAGCATGTGTGTTAGTTTTCCTTTGTATTTCATGGAATGTTGTAACGGGGCAACCTTGGCGTAGGAATGAAAATGGAGTGGGAAGTTTCCATTTTTACGGAGAAAAAATGGAAACGGAGAGAAACCAACATTTCGTGTCATTGGATCGTGCCATCGAGCAAAACCAACGTTCAAATCACGTCTGTCACATTCGTGTCTCACCCTCCTCCACGGCTCGACCCCACACGGTCGCTCGGCATGCCACTCACCGCAAATCGAGTATACAATAACTTTCCCGCCTGCTTGTTGATACGTCCATTTTGCATCATGCTTTTATATTGATATTTGTTGCATTATGGGCTGTTATTACACGTTATGTCACAATACTTATGGCTATTCTCTCTTATTGTACAAGGTTTACATAAAGAGGGATAATGCCGGCAGCTGGGATTCTGGGCTGGAAAAGTAGCAAATATTGGAGACCTATTCTACACAGCTCCAAAAGTCCTGAAACTCCACAAAAGTCATTTTGGGAATTAATAAAAAATATTCAGCGGAAGAAACACCTAAGGGGGCCCACCCACCACCCACGAGGGTGGCGGGCGCGCCCTACCCCCCTGGGCGTGCCCCCTGCCTCATGGGCCACCTGGCAGCCCTCCGGTGCCCATCTTCTGCTATATGAAGTATTTTACCATGGAAAAAATCATAAGCAAGCTTACGGGACGAAACTCCGCCGCCACGAGGCGGAACCAATCTAGGGCTCCGGCGGAGTTGTTCCGCCGGGGAAACTTCCCTCCGGGAGGGGGAAATCATCACCATCATCATCACCAACAATCCTCTCATCGGGAGGGGGTCAATCTCCATCAACATCTTCACCAGCACCATCTCCTCTCAAACCCTAGTTCATCTCTTGTATCCAATCTTTGTACCAAAACCTCAGATAGGTACTTGTGGGTTGCTACTAGTGTTGATTACTCCTTGTAGTTGATGCTAGTTGGTTTATTTGGTGGAAGATCATATGTTCAGATCCTTAATGCATATTAATACCCCTCTGATTATGAACATGAATATGCTTTATGAGTAGTTACGTTTGGTCCTGAGGACATGGGTGAAGTCTTGCTACTAGTAGTCATGTGAATTTAGTACTCGTTCGATATTTTGATGAGATGTATGTTGTCTCTCCTCTAGTGGTGTTATGTGAACGTCAACTACATGACACTTCACCATTATTTGGGCCTAAAGGAAGGCATTGTGAAGTAATAAGTAGATGATGGGTTGCTAGAGTAATACAAGCTTAAACCCTAGTTTATGCGTTGCTTCGTAAGGGGCTGATTTGGATCCACTTGTTTCATGCTATGGTTAGGTTTACCTTAATACTTCTTTTGTAGTTGCGGATGCTTGTAATAGGGGTTAATCATAAGTGGGATGCTTATCCAATAAAGGGAAGTACCCAAGCACTGATCCACCCACATATCAAATTATCAAAGTAACGAACGTGAATCATATGAGCATGATGAAAACTAGCTTGACGATAATTCCCATGTGTCCTCGGGAGCGCTTTTCTCATTATAAGAACTTGTCCAGTCTTGTCCTTTGCTACAAAAAGGATTGGGCCACCTTGCTACACCTTATTTACTTTTATTGCTTGTTACCCGTTACAAATTATCTTATCACAAAACTATCTGTTACCTACAATTTCAGTGCTTGCAGAGAATACCTTACTGAAAACCATTTGTCATTTCCTTCTGCTCCTCATTGGGTTCGACACTCTTACTTATCGAAAGGACTACGATAGATCCCCTACACTTGTGGGTCATCAAGACTCTTTTCTGGCACCGTTGTCGGGGAGTGAAGCGCCTTTGGTAAGTGCAACTTGGTAAGGAAACATTTATATAGTGTGCTGAAATTTACTGTCACTTGCTACTATGGAAACTAATCCTTTGAGGGGCTTGTTCGGGGTATCTTCACCCTGACTAGTAGAGCAAAGAGTTGCTCCTCAACCTACTGAACCTACTAAAAATGTTTACTTTGAAATTCCTTCGGGTATGGTAGAGAAACTGCTAGCTAATCCCTTTGCAGGAGATGGACCATTGCATCCCAATTTACACCTTATATATGTGGATGAAGTTTGTGGATTATTTAAGCTTGCAGGTATGCCCGATGATGTTATTAAGAAGAAGGTTTTCCCTTTATCTTTGAAGGGAGACGTGTTGACATGGTATAGGCTATGTGATGATATGGGATCCTGGGACTATAAACGATTGAAATTGGAATTTCACCAGAAGTTTTATCCTATGCATCTTGTTCATTGTGATCATAATTATATATAATTTTTTGCCTCGCGAAGGAGAAAGTAATGCTCAAGATTGGGGAGGCTTAAGTAAATGTTATATTCATGCCCCAATCATGAGCTCTCAAGAGGAATGATTATGCAAAACTTTTATGCTCGGCTTTCTCTAAACAATCGCACCATGCTCGATACTTCTTGTGTTGGGTCTTTTATGATGAAAACTATTGAATTCAAATGGGATTTATTGGAAAGAATTAAGTGCAACTCTGAAGATTGGGATTCCGACGATGGTAAGGAGTCAGGTATGACACCTAAGTTTGGTTGTGTTAAATCTTTTATGGATACCGATGCTTTTCGTGGATTTAGCACTAAATATGGACTTGACTGTGAGATAGTAGCTTCTTTGTGTGAATCATTTGCTACTCACGTTGATCTCCATAAGGAGAAGTGGTTTAAATATAATCCTCCCACTGAAGTAAAAGTAGTTGCACCTATTACAGTTGAAGAAAAGACTATCACTTATAATGATCCTATTGTTCCTTCTACTTATATTGAGAAACCACCTTTCCCTGTTAGGATAAAAGATCATGCTAAAGCTTCAACTATGGTTCGTAAGAGTAATACTAGAACATATACACCCCCTGAGCAAATTAAAGTTGAACCTAGTGTTGCTATGGTTAAAGATCTCTTGGCTGATAATATTGATGGGCATGTTATTTATTTCTGTGATGAAGCTGCTAGAATTGCTAGACCAGATACTAAGAATAAACATAGACCTGTTGTAGGCATGCTTGTTATTCCTGTTAAAATAGGAGATCATTGTTATCATGGCTTATGTGATATGGGTGCTAGCGCTAGTGCAATACCTCATTCCTTATACAAAGAAATTGTGCATGATATTTCACCTGCTGAGATAGAAGAGATCGATGTTACCATTAAGCTTGCCAATAGATATACTATTTCACCAGTTGGGATTGTTAGAGATGTTGAAGTCTTGTGTGGAAAGTTAAATATCCTGCTGATTTTCTTGTTCTTGGTTCCCCGCAAGATGACTTTTGTCCCATTATATTTGGTAGACCCTTCTTGAATACTGTTAATGCTAAGATTGATTGCGAAAAGGATGTTGTTACTATTGGGTTAGGGGATATGTCTCATGAGTTTAATTTTGCTAAATTTTTAGACAACCCCATGATAAAGAATTGCCTAGTAAGGACGAAATTATTGTTCTTTCTTCTATTGCCATGCCTCTTACTGATCTGTTAGGACAATATTTGCTAGACCATGAAAATGATATGTTTATGAATGAAAGAAGGGAAATAGATGAAGTATTCTTTAAACAGGGTCCTATTTTGAAACACAACTTGCTTGTTGAAATCCTAGGGGATCCTCCACCACCAAAGGGTGATCCCGTGTTTGATCTTAAATCATTACCTGATACTCTTAAATATGCTTATCTTGATGAAAAGAAGATATATCCTGTTATTATTAGTGCTAACCTTTCAGAGTAGGAAGAGGAAAGATTATTGAAAACTCTGAAGAAGCACCGTGCTGCTATTGGATATACTCTTGATGATCTTAAGGGCATTAGTCCCACTCTATGCCAACACAAAATAAAATTGGAGGAGGATGCCAAACCAGTTGTTGATCACCAACGAAGATTAAATCCTAAGATGAAGGAAGTGGTAAGAAAAGAAATACTAAAGCTCCTTGAGACAGGTATAATTTATCCCGTTGCTGATAGTCGGTGGGTAAGTCCTGTCCATTTTGTGTCCCTTAGAAGGGAGGTATTACTATTGTTCCTAATGATAAAGATGAATTGATCCCGCAAATAATTATTACAGGTTATAGGATGGTAATTGATTTCCGCAAATTAAATAAAGCTACTAAGAAAGATCATTACCATTTACCTTTTATTGATCAAATGCTAGAAAGACTATCCAAACATACACATTTTTGCTTTCTAGATGGTTACTCTGGTTTCTCTCAAATACCTGTGTTAGCGAAGGATCAAGAAAAGACCACTTTTACTTGCCCTTTCGGTACCTTTGCTTATAGATGTATGCCTTTTGGTTTACGTAATGCACCTGCTACCTTTCAAAGATGCATGATGGCTATATTCTCTGACTTTTGTGAAAAGATTTGTGAGGTATTCATGGATGATTTCTCCGTTTATGGATCCTATTTTGATGATAACTTGACAATAATTCCCATGTGCCCTCGGGAGCGCTTTTCTCATTATAAGAACTTGTCCAGTCTTGTCCTTTGCTACAGAAAGGATTGGGCCACCTTGTTGCACCTTATTTACTTTTATTGCTTATTACCCGTTACAAATTATCTTATCACAAAACTATCTGTTACCTACAATTTCAGTGCTTGCAGAGAATACCTTACTGAAAACCGCTTGTCATTTCCTTCTGCTCCTTGTTGGGTTCGACACTCTTACTTATTGAAAGGACTACGATAGATCCCCTACACTTGTGGGTCATCACTTGTTGATGGATCGCGCCATGTAGTACTAGCACTACTGGAAGAGATTGATGAGTTGGGGGAGGACAGCTAGCTGTAGCACGGACTCCCAAGAACATTTTACATACATGTTGTGGCCGGCTATTGCAACCTTTGAACATGGAGCAGTCACGTGCACTAGGAAGCGGCACGGGCGACGCTCTCTCGGCCGGCGCGCCGCTTCAATGCCAGCGCCAGTGAGAGGTCGCGTCCGCTCTGGCCGGGCATGAATGCGGCACTAACCGTTTCGGGCAGGAAGCACGCGCGGGTGATGAGGAGGGTTCGGGTTGGTCAGGAGCGGCCATGGCAGCGGTCCGGACGCCCGCAAACAAGAGATGTTGTACGTTAATATTGCTGCGTATATAATTAAGAACGTAATGTGCCAGTTGGACAAATATGATTGGAGATGGAGATGGAAATGGAATTTTACGTAAACATGGATATGGATGTCTATGTCTATGTGTGTGTGTGCGACGACTCTCGCGACCTGGAAGGGGGGCGTGTTTTTGATCGAGTTTTCTTTCTTGGTACGTTAAAAATTGTCCGCCAGTTTTTGTTTCTTTTTTCCGGGAACGCGCGTATTCTATTTAAAACCACTGCTATGGAGAGATTTTTTTACTCCATATAGCCTCTTGTTTGATAGAGTTTCTCGCGTCTCGCTCTCTCACCGTCCCCATATCAAAACAAGATGATAGTGTCCACTCTATCTCTCTCCTCACCGGTGGTCACAAATCCGGCTGAATCTCGTTCGCTGTGGGAGGTGAGGAGGTGCAGTGTTGATGTTGTCACCGTCGGTGATGGAGGAAGCCGATGCGCACCGTCCTCTCGGAGCCGGTGCTGGCGCGGAAGAAGGTCCTCCGCGCCCTTGTTCATTGCCGTCGTGTGGGCAGATCCCGCCCACCCGCCTAAGCGACATCTCACCCACCTGAGGTATAACTTCTTGTACTGGTCCAGCTCCCCAGGTCGCTGCATGCGGGCTTTCTTCTATGCGACTACTCCCCAGCTCCCCATGTATAGTAGCTAGGGTTTGTCGGCTAGTCCAGCATCACCTACTATTATGGAGGAAATGCCACTCAAAAATTTGTCCTGATTTATGCCTCGGTGGAGGTATACATGTTGTTTTGACAAAATGTACATGGTGGTTGTGCGGTCATTGTCCATATGCTCCTCTTGCTGCTGCTAATCTAATACAATCACTGGTTAAATGAAGAAATGTTTTTTTCTCGGGTATCCTGGTTTAGTTCCCATTAAGATAATCATGATGCTTCTGTTTGTTGGTGTACTTTTCATTAATTCTTATTGACAATTGAGATGTTGTTGTTAATCTTGTAAAACAAAGTAACAACACTATATCCCTTTTTTATATTTTGGAAACAGCGATGTGTATGTCCATACCCAGGCATGTCTTCCTCAATTTTAGTGGAACTGCACAAAATTGGATGGCCATTGTTGTTCCGCCTCACTGTCCTCTGCCACATGGTTCTTCCTTCCTCGAGCTTGATTACTGAGAAGAAACAGACCACAGTGAGGATTTGTCGAACTTCATAGGTGCCTCACACAAACTTTATGTCAAATGGATGATGCATCACCATGATGACCTATCGATGCTCATGGTTGCGCCTCATGGTTGCGTCGGTTGGTGAAGCTGATCGATTTTCAATGAAAAACAAGTTGTCTTCCATCGGTGCTCTTTGCTTGTTACCCACAAAGATGATATCCTTCGTCAGTTCACCTTGGTTGCGTTGGAGACACAGTCGTCTTTCACGTTGGTGTGATTTTATCACACAATTGGCTATGAACCAAATGTTTCCTCGAAGAAGGATCGATGTTGGTACTAAGAGCATAAGTTTTGTATTTCTAAGCCTTCTCACAACTTTGTCTCCAGCTCCCCTGTAATTTTATTTGTCCAGCTATTAACTTTGATTAAAAAATGGTGTGGACTAAAAACCCGGATGGACATAGTAGCCCTCCATTTTTATTTACTCCGCATATTAGATTTGGCTGAAGTCAAACTTTGTAAAGTTTGACCAAGTTTATGCCGAACATAACAAACCATAATTATTAGAGAGGGCAAACTGTACATACTCTCAAACCTTTCCGATAATTGAAATTAAAATTCTTTATTTGTACACACTCTCATAGGTTTCCGATAATTTGGCGCATGTGTGGTTGTTCACTTAAGGGAGGGTAGTGTACCGCACGTGAAGGACAGGAAGTGCGACCAGGACGCGTGGATCATTAGTTCATCAGAAGTATGTAGTAGTTTTCTTCATTGATACGTTAAATAAAGAGTTTCGTTTCGTACTTACACAATTTAAACGATTGTTATGGAGAGAATAAGAAAACCACTCCACTATATATTAGTCGTATACATGAGTACTATATGGGCGCAGCTTCATTGACTTAGTGCACCTGCCTTTGGGTTTATGACAGGTGGGCCGAAAATCTGGCTGGCCCACCTATCATACAGCCAAAAGCAGGTGTAGTTAAGGCACCGGAGCTCAGTCCGTACTACAGTATATATATAAGCTGGAGCCTCAGCGCTTGGTTGCTAGGGTTTGCAATCTCCACACTCTCGCTGCACTACATATATATATATATATATATATATATATACATACGCTGGAGGCTCAGCGTTCCTTTGCTAGGGTTTGCTATATTCACAATATCTCACCCTCTTCACCAGATCTAAACAAGACTGCGTTGGCCTCTTGTCTCTCTCTCCCCCCTCACAGCTGGTGAAGGAGGCGTCCAGATCCCGTCGCACCGGGAAGGGGAGGAGGCGCAGCGTTCACTCTATCACCTTCAGTGAGGGAGGCAATCCACTGCCGGCTGCGCTGTTCTCTTTCACCCAGCGCCTCTTCGGGAGGCCCACCGACCCCTTGTTCCTCGCTGTTGTACATAGTGTGGGCAGATTCGGCCTCCCGCCGCACACCTTGCCACATCCCGATGAACCTAAGGTATAAGTTTCTTTGAAACTGTCATTGCTCTAGCTGCATGCGGATCTTTTTCGATTCTGTAATCGAATCTAGGTCTTGGTTCAAAGAGGAAAGAAGGGTGTGGTGGGGTGGAGCATGAATCTAGGACGTGGTTCAATGTGGAAAGGAGGGAGGGAAAGTAGTATAGACTGGCTATCCATCCGCTTTATTGGTCGAAAAGGGAAAAGGGGGGTAACCCGAAACTTGGGGGTCGAGTAGTTTGTGCAGGACTAGATTTGTTGCCCTCACATAGGAAAAAGGTTCAAAGAGAACAAATATGGGACCAACGCAGATATGTTGCTTCGCTACATATTCTGCATCACCCATTTATACGTGTGGACGCACTTGGTGCTGGCATGTCCCATGTTCCATGTCCCATACAACTATTTTGCTGTTGTTAATCTAAGAATGCCGCCGGAAAATTAAAGCAATGCCACTGTTAAAAGTAAATTACATTTTTAACGAATGTTGTTTTAAGAGAATGTCTCTGTTAATATGAATCAATGCAACCGTTTTAGAAATGCTACTATCCTACTTTGTTTTCCATCAAGATAAGTTAGATGCTTCTTTCTGTCACCATTTGTTTCATCCTCCTTTATCGGCAAGTAATTGTTTCCTTTTTGCCTTTATTAAAACAGGGGTATCTATTCAACTTGTTTCTATTGTGACATTTTGCTTCGCTACGTGAAACACTTATGTTTTAAGAGTGTTTTGTGCAGTTCAACTTGAATGTCACACCGACGACTTTGCTTAATTTTGGTGGAACTACACAAAAGAAGATCGAGATTTGCTTCTAGTCTTCCTTGCGAGTTGTTTCATATCTTGGTCTCATCCACATGATGGTGCAGTGTGCTTTGAGATGTTGTGCTACTTGTTTTGGTACTCTTTTGGATAAATGTTGAATTGAAGTTATTGAACTGCTGTCTTTTACCATTAAGTGAGCAAAAAATGTTCCAACCCAGACATGATGCTTGTTGCTTTCTTACACAAAACTCTGCATCACCCCCTTTATAAGTAGATGGAAACACATGGTGTTGTTGCACCCACTCTCCCCTGGATCTTTTTATGCTTTTTGTTAATCTAATGCCGCTGGTAAAATTAAGCAATGCCACTTGCAGAATTAACTACTGAATCTTAGTTCAAAATTGCAACACTTGTAAGGGATTGGTGGAATTACCATTTTTGTGGCCGCATGTTTCATCCTCCTTTATTTGCGAGTACTTGATTCCTTTTTTGCCTCTGTTAAAACAGGTATATCTATTCAAGTTGTTGCTATTGCGACATTTTGCTTCGCTACACGAAACACTTATGTTTTAAGAGTGTTTTGTGCAGTTGAACTTGAATGTCACACCAGTGACTTTGCTTAATTTTGGTGGAACTTCACAAAAAGAGATCAAGATTTGTTTCCAGTCTTCGTGGCGAGTTGTTTCAAATCTTGGTCTCATCCACATGATGGTGCAGTGTGCTTTGAGATGTTGTGCTACTTGTTTTGGTACTGTTTTGGATAAATGTTGAATTGAAGTTATTGAACTGCTGTCTTTTACCATTAAGTGAGCAAAAATTGTTCCAACCCAGACATGATGCTTGTTGCTTTCTTACACAAAACTCTGCATCATCCCCTTTATAAGTAGATGGAAGCACATGGTGTTGTTGCGCCCACTCTCCCTTGGATCTGCTTATGCTTTTTGTTAATCTAATGCCGCTGGTAAAATTAAGCAATGCCACCCGCAGAATTAACTACTAAATCTTAGTTCAAAACTGCAACACTTGTAAGGGATTGGTGGAATTACCATTTTTGTGGCCGCATGTTTCATCCTCCTTTATTTGCCAGTAATTGATTCCTTTTCTGCCTCTGTTAAAACAGGCATATCTATTCAAGTTGTTGCTATTGCGACATTTTGCTTCGCTACACGAAACACATATATTTTAAGAGTGTTTTGTGCAGTTCAACTTGAATGTCACACCAGCGACTTTGACTAATTTTGGTGGAACTGCACAAAAGGAGATCGGATTTTCATATATGTGTTGGGATTTCGTTCAAATCGTCCTCTCGAGTTGTTTCAAATCTTGGTCAAGAAAGGTCAGTACCGACTTTCATCCACATGATGGTGCAGTGTGCTTTGAGATGTTGTGCTACTTGTTTTGGTACTGTTTTGGATAAATGTTGAATTGAAGCTATTGAACTGCTGTCTTTTACCATTAAGTGAGCAAAATTTGTTCCAACCCAGACATGATGCTTGTTTCTTTGTTACAACAATCCTCTGCATCACCCCCTTTATAAGTAGATGGAAGCACATGATGTTGTTGTGCTCACTCTCCCCTGGAACTGTTTATGCTTTTTGTTAATCTAATGCCCCTGGTAAAATTAAGCAATGCCACTCTCAGAATTAATTAACTACTGAATCTTAGTTCAAAACTGCAACACTTGTTAGGGATTGGCGGGATTACCAATTTTGTGGCCGCATGTTTCATCCTCCTTTATTGGCCAGTTATTGATTCCTTTTATGCCTCTATTAAAACGAGTCAGTGCATTGTTTTAGGAATGGTACTATCCTGCTTTGTAGTTCTTTCTACATGTTTAACCAAGGTATTGTTAAGATAATGTCTCTGTTAAAATGAATCAGTCGCATTGTTTTAGGAATGGTACTTTTCTGCTTTGTCGTTCTTTATACATGTTGAAACAAGGCATTGTTAAGATAATGTCTCATTCAATATGAATGAATCACACTGATGGAGAATTGCTACTCTCCTTCTTCGTTTCTCATTAAGATAAGGTAGATCAGTAGATGCTTTTATTCTGGGAGTACAAGTCATCAACCGTTATTTCTTAGTAATTGTTTCCCTTATACCTATTGTTGCTTACAGGGATATCAAAATTAAAGCTTGGTTTTATTCCGACTTTGATTTTAGTTGAACTGCACAAAAGGAGCCAATGTGTCCAAGGCAAACTGCTGCATTACTGGGTCCAGTTGGTTGTTCCACTTTGTAGAAAGAAGCAGTCACTATTTGCGCTACATTACAGAAGGAATGACCAAGAAGCTTTACAGAGTATTAGTAGACGCTGGTGACATGACTAGTCTACAGAGAGCATAGGCAACTCTACAACACGTGGAGTGCACTGGGCAAAAATGCCCAAACAAGTACAAGAAGCCATGATAGGACTCCACGATCATAGGCATTACATATTTTGAATGGGAAAAGCTTGTCACAGTTTAATCAATTGATGTTAGCAAGAAGACATTAGTTTAATATATTGGAATTGGAAAACCTTGTCAAAATTTGCTCATTGATGTTAGCCAGAAGACATGCATTTGATATTTTTGAGTGGGACGCCCTTTGCTGTGAGCAGCGTCGATCGTTTTTTCCTATTCCTATGTTCAGTTTAGAAGTAAATAGTTACTCTGCTGAGATGCATAGTCACATGAGTGTTGACTTATGTAAGGTATTTTAAGAGTTTGTTCTGAATATTGTCTATGTAATGCCAGACCTTGTGTTTGATTGCAAAATTGAGCTTGGAATGTTGTGGCATGCGGCATCACGAGATGTTTACTGTGCCTCCTGAGAATAATAGTTCATATTGTTTTGCATGTCGATCTAATGCCAGTGATTTGCTTGTTAAGAAGATCATCCTCTTCTGTTGTTTCCGTGCTTAAGAAGTTCATCGTCTTATGTTTCATTCATAGCCTATATGACAAGTCGGGTAGGTTAGACGTGAAACCATATGATCTTCCGACCAACTCATCATCTTAGGCTGTGATTGGATTGTCGTTTTCCAACCAAAACCGCTTGTCAAACTGACGCTTGTAAGCAGATGGTCTCGGGCGAAGCGCTTGGTTGGTCGATTTCAACTAGTAAAATATACACTGGTCTCTCAAATTACACGCGTAACCCGCCGGTTTTACTTAGAGACCTCGGGCCCTCGGTTTCATTACGCCTGTATTTTACACGTTGTTTCCGATGACGAGTAAATTACACTTGCATCTTAATACATGTGTGAAATAAACCAGAGCTCCCAAGCACGACCTTACCGTTTCATGCCGTCTCAGTCTCTCGAAGGTGCTCATAGGTGTCTGATGATCCTGGCTTCCTGAATGTGCAGCGGGCGCTGTATCAGACCATCCGTAGGGCCCGTGAGGCCCTCTCCGTCGTCCTTTGAGTTGTTGAGCTCGCCGTGGCGCCGAGCATTGTTAACATGGTCAACGAACATGAGGATTCAGGAGATAACTTTATTTTGACTGGATAACAGTAGGGACCCACTAGGGCCATAGCCGTACATACACAAGTGCCTCCTTATTATGTACAACTATATTTCTTTTCCTTCCTTCTGGTTTCCTGACATCACGGTCCCACACCATTGTCAACCTATGTAGTCAATATAAACGAGAGAATTGCACAAGGTGCGGCCGACAGTTGGGACCAAGCAGCTCAAGCAGTATTTATCTTTTTGAGGCGTGAGCACTCCAAAGTTTTTCTTGAGCGATGTTTTCGTTGTTGTTCAAAGGAAAGCAAGGTATTAACTGGGCGGGCTATGGCCCGTCTAGTCCAGGCCAGATATCCAGACCACATATTAATTTTCTTCAAGATGAAAATGGCTAGCCCAGCTATACGTTTTTTGAGGAATACCCAGGAAAGGTCAACTTGTTATTCTCCGCCCCGCTGGGCTGCAAATCTTTCCTAGGAGGGATGCATTAGGCTTAACAGGAAAATGGGCTTTAAAAAATAAAAAATGAGATGTAATTATAAAAACTGGACAGTAACTATAAAAAAATACACCAAACACATAATTAGTTTATAAAATAGTATTTATGGATTTTGAAAATCTTAATTTTTAATTGTTGCACGCGTAATGTTTTGTTGGATTTTTACGTAATACAAATTTATATTTAATCTGACTAGAAATTTCGGGATAAAAATATTTTGGATCCCATCAAAATGTGGGAAATTTTATTGAATTCTGTCTTGAACAGTTGGTTGAAATTATTAATCGCTGTCCTATCTAGAAAATGGGTTGTACTTTTAACAAACTATAAATGGGTTGTAGTAAATTCCATTAGAATTCAAAAATGGCATGTACATTCTTACAAATTGCAAATGGGCTATAAGTTCTATGCCACACAGTTGTGGGCCTACTAAGTTGACGCGTCCCCTAAAAAAGAAGTTGACGCGTATGCAACGCTTTGTCAACTTATAGTCAACACACGGTTCTAGAAGCAGTGGTCGTTGGATGTCTATCCAGCGGATGTCGTGCTTCTTCTTCAGTCTCGGATATTCTAGCTTCGGTCGCCCAAAAAATGATTCCTCCCCCTAACATCTGGGGCGCACCATTTCAGAGGCTGACCTGTGGGCCTGCTAAGTTGACGTGTACCAAGGGATTTGTCAACTTAGTCAATATAAACGATTCTAGCTGCAGTGACCGTACGATGTCCATCCAATGGCCGTCGTGCTTCTTCAACCTCTGGTCTTCTTGCTCCAGCCGCCCAAAGCACCGCCGGTCGTGCCGCCTGCTCCTGCCTCCCGTGGCTGGTTGTGCTGTCGTGGAGGCCTCGCCGCCCCCTACTACTCCCACCGCTGGCCAGGCCATCCCTCCACTCACCCACACCCCCTGTTATTTTGCGACGACGGCAGCCTCACATCAAAGCCGAACCAGTGAACCCTCGTACTCCTCTCCGCGTGGGCATCCACTGTCGCGTCTTCCCCGGCTCCGCGTCCCCTTCTTAGGCCTCGTCGTCGTCCATCGCCCTGGTGTTCTCGGCGCGGCGTGGTGAACGTGGTCAAGGAATGACTTCCATCGGACGTGGACTGTACGTGGAGAGGCTGACAGCTGGGTCCACGGCCGCACACAAGGAAATGCCTCCTTATTACGCGCAAAATAATGATTCCTCCACCTGACATCTGGGACCCACCGGAAGGG
>NC_041391.1:454795179-454804918 GCF_002162155.2 Triticum dicoccoides
CAAGGAAGTGCCTCCTTATTACGCACAAAAAAATGAGTACTCCCCGTGCTAGCTGGGACCTGGCATAGTGGGAGGCTGACCTGTGGGCCTACTAAGTTGATGTGTACCAAGGGCTTTATCAACTTAATCAATATAAATGATTCTAGCTGCAGTGACCGTACGATGTCCATCCAACGGCCGTAGTGCTTCTTCAACCTCTGATCTTCTTGCTACAACCGCTCAAAGCAGCACCGGTCGTGCAGCCTGCTCCTGCCTCCCGTGGCCGGCTGTGCTGCCGCGGAGGCCTCACCGCCCCTACTACTCCCACTGCTGGCCAGGCCATCCCTCCGCTCACCCACACCCCTTGTTATTCTGCGGTGGCGGCAGCCTCACATCGCAGCTGAACCAGTGAACCCTTGTACTCCTCTCCGCGTGGGCATCCACTGCCGCGTCTTCCCCGGCTCCGCGTCGTCCCCTTCCTAGGCCTCGCCGTCATCCACCGCCGTGGTGCTCTCGGCGCGGCATGGTCAATGTGGTCAACGACCGACTTCCATCGGAAGAGTACTGTACGTGGAGAGGCTGACAGCTGGGTCCACGACAGCCGCAAGAAAGTGCCTCCTTATTACGCGCAAAATAATTATTCATCCACCTAATAGCAGGGGCCCACCAAACGGGATACCTTATTTCACGAAAAAAACGTTTCCCCCTGACTGTTGGGACCCACCGGACGGGCCACCGTATTTCGCGAAAAAAATGTTCCCCCCGTTGTCAGCTCGAACCCACCTGAAGTGCCTCCTTATTACTCACAAAAAATGAATACTCCCCTGCTAGCTGGGACCCTCCTTGGTGCGAGGCTGACTTGTGGGCCTACTAAGTTGACGGGGACGGAGGGCTTTGTCAACTTAGTCAATATGAACAATTCTAGCTCTAGTGACCATACGATGTCCATCCAACGGTCGTAGTGCTTCTTCAACCTCTGGTCTTCTTGCTCCAGCTGCCCAAAGCAGCGCCGATCGTGCCGCATGCTCCTGCCTCCCGTGGCCGGCTGTGCTGCCGCGGAGGCCTCACCGCCCCCTACAATTCCCACCGTTGGCCAGGCCCTGCGGTGACGGCAGCCTCACACCGCAGCTAAACCAGTGAACCCTCGTACTCCTCTCCATGCAGGCTTCCACTGCCGCGTCTTCCCCGGATCCGCGCCGTCCCCTTCCTAGGCCTCGCCGTCGTCCATCGCCCTGGTGCTCTTGGTGCGGCATGGTCAATGTGATCAAGGAACGACTTCCATCGGAAGAGTACTGTACGTGGAGAGGATGACAGATGGGTCCACGGCGGCCGCAAGGAAGTGCCTCCTTATTACGCGCAAAATAATTATTCCTCCACCTGACAGCAGGGACCCACCGGACGGGCCACCGTATTTTGCAAAAAAACGTTTCCTCCCTGACTGTTAGGACCCACCAGCAACATCTTCGCACGCAAGGAAGTGCGTCTGGGCAAAAAAACGATTTGCCCCCTGACTGTTGGGACCCACCAGCTAAATCTTCGCATGCAAGGAAGTGCCTGACAATCGGGACCCACCTGGTCGAAGCGTACGTAGCGTTGTCATTATGGTCGCGAACGTGTACATACATACTGGTCGATGTAGACGCGCACGTAGCATGTACATGTACGTACATCGGCTAGGGTGCAAGAAAATAAATACGGCCACGTACGTACATACAGGCGGGGTCTCGAACGCCTACTCGCGCATACGTAAAGCCAGGGCTCGTGTACATGGCTGGGTCAGGACGGAGAAACTGCATCATCGTCGTGTTCATGGGGAGCCAACTGGCTGGGTCGGAACAGAATGCGTCGTCGTGTTCATCGAGAGGGCTTGGACGGAACAGCCGATGGAGACGAGGCCTGGCATACCGCGGAATGGAGGAAATGGCCTTGTGTTCGGCCGGCCACGTTCGAAACGGGATCCTGTTCATCGGGAGGGGTCTGGCGTACCGCAAAACGGAGGAAACAGACTTCTGTTGGACCTCTTACGGTCGAAACGGGGTCCTGTTGATCGGGAGGGGTGTGGCGTACCACAAAACGGAGGAAACGGACTTGTGTTGGAGCGCTACGGTCGAAACGGGGGTCCTGTTCATCAGGAGGGGTGTGGCGTACCGCAAAACGGGACTCCACGGGATACTGTTCATCTCCACCGTCGACCTCCTCCAGCCTCCACGGGAAACTGTTCATCCACCATCGACCTCCTCCAGCCTCCACCTGTGACTATTCATCCACGGGCTCCTGTTCATCCAGCCTCCACCACTCGCTACTCCACCTGCTATTGTTCAACCAGCCCTCTCCACAGGCTCCTGTTCAACCACCCCTCCATGGGCTACTGTTCATCCAGCCCTCCACCGGCTACTGTTCAACCAGCCCTTCACGGGGTCGTCCTGTTCATCCAGCCCTCCACGGGGTCCTGTTCATCCATCCCCAACCGGCTCGATCGATCGGGGTCCTGTTCATCCACCCCCACCGGGAACTGTTCATCCAAATCCCCCCAGCAATGCTCACTGTTCATCAAGGGAAGGAGGCAGCAGGGTTCGACCGGCTTCAGTTAGCAGCAGTAGCAAAGGAATCACTTGGGTTAGGTAACGTACCTAGTGCAATCGCTCGGGTTCAGTTAGAGCCCAACGCCTCGCTCTGGTTCATTTAGAGCCCAACATCTCGCACCCACGCGCGTACGGCGCGAGAGAAACGTGCATCGCTCGGCCCCCGACCACCCACCGTAACCGGGAACTCCCCGATACTTTCCTCGCCCTCACTTCTACCACGGTTTTTTCCGTCATGGACGGCCCAAAGAATGTCATGCAGCTGTGTCTCCAGCCCGCCTAGGACGAAAAGCCCATTTTCTGTCATGATTTTTTGTCATAGAAGTAGGAGCCCACCACATCTATGATGATACTAGGTTTTGTCACAATTATCGTCATAGAAGTGTCATAAGTATGACAGGAAAAAATTTCGTTCAGCCCAAAATGTCACGGATGTGTGTTTTTTTGTAGTGGAGAGAGGAGGCCGGCGGCCAGGTGGAGGCGCACGCCCCCTCCCCCAAGCCCAAACCGAATTGTACTAGGGGTGGGGGGCACGGCCTTCCTTTCCTTCTTCTCCTCCACCTCTTTCCCCTTCCCCCCTTCTCCGGAAAGGAAGGGGGAATCCTACTAGGACTGGGAGTCCTAGTAGGACTCCCCCCTTGGCGCACCCCCTCTAGGCCGGCTGGCCCCTCCTTTCCTCCTTTATATACGGGGGCAGGGGGCACCCAAAAGGCACAACATTGTCTTAGCCGTGTGCGGTGCCCCCCTCCACCATTTACTCCTATGATAGTATCATCGTAGTGCTTAGGCGAAGCCCTGCACTGATCACATCATCAACACCATCATCACATCGTCGTGCTGACAAAACTCTCACTCGACCCTCTGCTGGATCAAGAGTTCGAGGGACGTCATCGAGCTGAACGTGTGCTGAACTCGGAGGTGCCGTACGTTCGGTGCTAGATCGGTTGGATCGTGAAGACGTTCGACTACATCAACCACATTAACATAACGCTTCCGCTTTCGGTCTATGAGGATACGTGGACACACTCTCCCCATCTCGTTGCTATGCATCTCCTAGATAGATCTTGTGTGATCGTAGGATTTTTTTTTTTTTGAAATTGCATGCTACATTCCCCAACACGTGGCTCCTGTCGGACGAGTGCTACGGCCTGATCAGCTTCACGTGGAGTAGGAGCTTCGCCTCGACGGTGGGCAGGGCTGGACGTACCCGCTCATGGCCTCCAGTACCCGCTCATGGCTTATTCAATCTTACACGCTTGGTCCTGGCCCGCTAGAGGAAATGGATGGTTCGGTCTGCTAAAATTGGCCTGAAAATTTGACGGTCCGTTCCTCGTCAGCATGGCGAGTGGCAGCCCCCGGGTGAACATCGATGTCCTCAAGCTTCCCCTCTCCTCCTCATGTGCCATAGCCTCTCGCCGCCTCTGTCGTGCATGCACCGCCGACAATATCGAGTTCTCGACCTGGCGCTGGCAACGTTCTAGCTGTGGGTTTTGCTGCCATGGCAGCAGTGACCATTTCAGCACATCACGCATGTAGGCCGTCAACTGGGGAAAACGCTCGATCGGCCGTGAATTTTAGATCGTGGGAGAATCGCTCGGTCGTGATTTTCGCGTCCAACAAATCAGGTAAGTATTTTTTTTGGAAGGCGTGAGATTTAATAGCGTCCGCATATAATCACGCACCATGATTCTACGCTATCGTTTTCTTCGTTGAAGCGTATGTTCAGCTCCACCTACCGCCACGTGATTTTATGATAAAAGCATATCTACCATGCACGATGCAACCATTGATTTAGTTGGAAATTTGGTTACATGCATATGCGTCTCCACTTCCTCTGTCAATGCTGGCAACTTTTCTCATAGCTAGCTTTGTGCCAGAGAGTCTATGCCATGTTTTACCCACCCATGTTTTTTTCATATTATTTTCAAGTTTGAATTCATTTTATTTTTTTGAACTGACAGTCTATTTTATAAACATTTTGAATATTTGTGTAAAAAATTATGCGACAAAGTGATGCACTCTAGAACTTGAAAAACGCTACTACAACTTCATAGAATACATGTTATATACAAACTCGTAATATTATTTTTGAAACAATTTACCAAGTGCTACCAAGATCGCTGACATTGAGACGCAATAAATTCTTATGTAACATTTTGATACATTATGCTAGGGAAATGTCTACAATTTTGTGTGGTTCTATTAAGTCTCATCATGTTTTAAAATTCAAAAATGATTTTTTCTTGAAATATATTTAATATTGGTCTTATTAAATAGCTCTCGTCACCAGGAACCCACATATGCGGAGATATAAAAAATCGTACTTTTGACTCAAAAGATATATAAACATGAAAATCAAATGAAAAAGAATGAAGTGGTTGACTGTAAAGAGAGAGAAGTGGAATCGGTCGTACTGTATATAATACACAACAACAGTGTATGTGAGAGAAAGATGCATACACGGGATATGATTCATTCTCGTGATTCTATCTCTCCCAATGCTCTCTCTCTCTAACAACCTGCTTAGTCATCTATGTCTTTATCGCGTGTACATGATTAGTTAGATCAGCTCAGGAGTTAGTAGGGTCCAGTGGTCGCACCTGCGTGTGTATATCCTGTATAAACGTACACCTCCATAACTGAATATGACTGCATTCACTTTCTGCAATTTTATTCAGTCGAACAGGAAACAGAAAGTACAAGAGAAACATGACTTCATCTGGAAATCATGACACGTCGCCTCACCATAGCAACCGCGCAGGCTGCCCACCTCGCTGTTGCCCCTACACGCTGACGCCGGTGTGGTTGGCCGGTCCAAATGGTGGCTCCATGAGGGAACGGACTGGTCGTGACCGTGTCGCCCTAGCGGCGTCGCCGAGTTCTAGGGTGGTCACCCGGGGACCAATGGTGAAGACGGCTGGCAAGATGACGGGCAGCTTCTCTGAGCTCTACTCATACCCACACCTTCTTCGCCAGCTTCAAGTCCTCGATGCCCTAGCCGGCCGGCCATGTACTCCGACGCGTATGCGACGATGAAGCTCGTCGTCGATCGTTTCACCCGTTGTACTATTAGGTTTTATCTCCTTCCTACCTACGCAGGTGTGTTGATCGATCAAGGAAATTAATAAAACCTGTTAGTACATATATATACATACACGTACGATATGAAGACGCATGGTAAAACTGGCATGAATGGATATGATTGATGACGGTGATAAATAGTGGTGAATTTTGGCCTAATTTAGGCATCAATGGAAGGAATACTTTCTAGTACTACGTCTTTTCCTAATTAAACTGCCAATACTATGTAGGTTAAAATCGGTTATTTGTTTCTTAATTAATGTGATTGAGCGATTTTCTTAAAATAGATTATCTATTTCCTAATTAATGTGGTTGAGCAATTTAAGGTAAGGTTAATTAATTTAGATTTGATCTTTAAAGAAATACCTGAGCCCTTGGCGCCTCCCTCCCTCCCGTGACACCTCCTCCTCTCCCGTAGGTGCTTGGCGAAGCCCTGCAGGATTGCCACGCTCCTCCATCACCACCACGCCGTTGTGCTGCTGCTGGATGGAGTCTTCCTCAACCTCTCCCTCTCTCCTTGCTGGATCAAGGCGTGGGAGACGTCACCGGGCTGTACGTGTGTTGAACGCGGAGGTGTCGTCCGTTCGGCACTTGATCATCGGTGATCTGAATCACGACGAGTACGACTCCATCAACCCCGTTCACTTGAATGCTTCCGCTTAGCGATCTACAAGGGTATGTAGATGCACTCTCCTTTCTACTCGTTGCTGGTCTCTCCATAGATAGATCTTGGTGTTACGTAGGAAATTTTTTGAATTTCTGCTACGTTCCCCAACAGTGGCATCATGAGCTAGGTCTATTGCGTAGATTCTTTGCACGAGTAGAACACAAAGTAGTTGTGGGCGTTGATGTTGTTCAATATGCTTACCGTTACTAGTCCAATCTTGTTTCGACGGTATTGTGGGATGAAGCGGCCCGGACCGACCTTACACGTACTCTTACGTGAGACAGGTTCCACCGATTGACATGCACTTGGTGCATAAGGTGGCTAGCGGGTGCCAGTCTCTCCCACTTTAGTCGGAACGGATTCGATGAAAAGGGTCCTTATGAAGGGTAAATAGCAATTGGCATATCACGTTGTGGTTTTGCGTAGGTAAGAAATGTTCTTGCTAGAAATCCATAGCAGCCACGTAAAACATGCAACAACAATTAGAGGACGTCTAACTTGTTTTTGCAGGGTATGCTATGTGATGTGATATGGCCAAGAAGAATGTGATGAATGATATGTGATGTATGAGATTGATCATGTTCTTGTAATAGGATTCACGACTTGCATGTCGATGAGTATGACAACCGGCAGGAGCCATAGGAGTTGTCTTTATTTTTTGTATGACCTGCGTGTCATTGAAGAACGCCATGTAACTTACTTTACTTTATTGCTAAACGCGTTAGCCATAGAAGTAGAAGTAGTCGTTGGCGTGACAACTTCATGAAGACACGATGATGGAGATCATGATGATGGAGATCATGGTGTCATGCCGGTGACGATGATGATCATGGAGCCCCGAAGATGAAGATCAAAAGGAGCAAAATGATATTGGCCATATCATGTCACTATTTGATTGCATGGGATGTTTATCATGTTTTATGCATCTTGTTTACTTAGGATGACAGTAGTAAATAAGATGATCCCTTACAAAATTTCAAGAAGTGTTCTCCCCTAACTGTGCACCGTTGCTACAGTTCGTCGCTTCTAAGCACCACGTGATGATCGGGTGTGATGGATTCTTACGTTCACATACAACGGGTGTAAGACAGTTTTACACAGCGAAAACACTTAGGGTTAACTTGACGAGCCTAGCATGTGCAGACATGGCCTCGGAACACGGAGACCGAAAGGTCGAGCATGAGTCGTATAGTAGATACGATCAACATGAAGATGTTCACCGATGATAACTAGTCCGTCTCACGTGATGATCGGACACGGCCTAGTTGACTCGGATCATGTAATCACTTAGATGACCAGAGGGATGTCTATCTAAGTGGGAGTTCATAAGATGAACTTAATTATCCTGAACATAGTCAAAAGACCTTTTGCAAATTATGTCGTAGCTCACGCTTTAGTTCTACTGTTTTAGATATGTTCCTAGAGAAAATATAGTTGAAAGTTGACAGTAGCGATTATGCGGACAGTAGAAAGCTTATGTCCTTAATGCACCGCTCAGTGTGCAGAACCCCAAAAGTCGTTTGTGGATGTTGTGAACATCGGACATACACGTTTTGATAACTACGTGATAGTTCAGTTAAATGGTTTAGAGTTGAGGCACTAAAGACGTTTTCGAAACATCGCAGAACATATGAGATGTTTCAAGGGCTGAAATTGGGATTTCAGGCTCGTGCCCACGTCAAGAGGTATGAGACCTCCGACAATTTTCTTAGCCTGCAAACTAAAGGAGAAAAGCTCAATTGTTGTGCTTGTGCTCAGATTGTCTGAGTACAACAATCGCTTGAATCGAGTGGGAGTTGATCTTCCAGATAAGACAGTGATGGTTCTCCAAAGTCATTGCCACCAAGCTGCTAGAGCTTCGTGATGAACTATAACATATCATGGATAGATATGATGATCCTTGAGGTATTCGTGATGTTTGACACCGCGAAAGTAGAAATCAAGAAGGAGCATCAATTGTTGATGGTTGGTGAAACCACTAGTTTCAAGAAGGGCAAGGGCAAGAAGGGATACTTCATGAAACGGCAAATCAGCTGCTGCTCTAGTGAAGAAACCCAAGGTTGAACCCAAACCCGAGACTAAGTGCTTTTGTGATAAGGGGAATAGTCACTAGAGCGGAATTACCCTAGATACTTGGTAGATGAGAAGGCTGGCAAGGTCGATAGAAGTATATTGGATATACATTATGTTAATGTGTACTTTACTAGTACTCCTAGTAGCACCAGGGTATAAGATACCGGTTCGGTTGCTAAGTGTTAGTAACTCGAAATAAAAGCTACGGCATAAACGGAGACTAGCTAAAGGTGAGCTGACGATATGTGTTGGAAGTGTTTCCAATGTTGATATGATCAAGCATCGCACGCTCCCTCTACCATCAAGATTAGTATTAAACCTGAATAAGGTGCTCTTGCACCTAAAATGAATGGTTTATTGAATCTCGATCGTAGTGATACACATTTTCATGCCAAAAGATATAAGATAGTAATGATAGTACCACTTACTTGTAGCACTGCCATGTAAGTCATAATGGTATAAAACGCATGAAGAAGCTCCATGTTGATGGATCTTTGGACTCACTCGTTTTGAAAAGTTTGAGACATGCGAACCATGTCTATTGGTGTATATGCATGAAGAAACTCCATGCAAATGGATCGTTTGGACTCACTTGATTTTGAATCACTTGAGATATGCAAATCATACCACATGGGCAAGATGACTGAAAAGCCTCGTTTTCAGTAAGATGGAACAAGATAGCAACTTTTTGGAAGTAACACATTTTGATGTGTGCAGTCCAATGAGTGCTGAGGCATGCAGTGAATATCGTTATGTTCTTACTTCACAGATGATTCGAGTAGATGTTGAGAATATTTACTTGATGAAACACAAGTCTGAATTATTGAATGGTTCAAGTAATTTCAGAGTGAAGTAGAAGATCATTGTGACAAGAGGATAAAATGTCTATGATATGATCAGAGAGATGAATATCTGAGTTACGAGTTTTGGCACACAATTAAGACATTGTGGAAATTGTTTCGCAATTAATACCGCCTGGAACACCATAATGTGATGGTGTGTCCGAACATCATAGTTGCACCCTATTGGATATGGTGCGTACCATGATTTCTCTTATCGAATTACCACTATCGTTCATGGGTTAGGCATTAGAGACAACCACACTCATTTTAATAGGGTACCACGTAATTCCGTTGAGATGACACCGGTTTAGAGAAACCTATGCTGTCATTTCTTAAAAGTTTGGGGCTGTGACGCTTATGTGAAAAGGTTTCAGGTTGATAAGCTCGAACCCAAAGCAGATAAAATGCATCTTCATAGGACACCCAAAACAGTTGGGTATACCTCCTGTCTCAGATCCGAAAGCAATAAGGGATTGTTTCGAGAATCAGGTCCTTTCTCGAGGAAAAGTTTCTCT
>NC_041391.1:454821351-454828725 GCF_002162155.2 Triticum dicoccoides
AGATCCCGCTGTTGGTTATTGACCGGAGAACGTCTCGGTCATGTCTGCATGTCTCCCGAACCCGTAGGGTCTACACACTTAAGGTTCGATGACGCTAGGGTTATAAAGGAAGCTTGTATGTGGTTACCGAATGTTGTTCGGAGTCCCGGATGAGATCCCGGACGTCACGAGGAGTTCCGGAATGGTCCGGAGGTAAAGATTTATATATAGGAAGTCCTGTTTCGGCCATCGGGACAAGTTTCGGGGTCATCGGTATTGTACCGGGACCACCGGAAGGGTCCCGGGGGCCCACCGGGTGGGGCCACCTGCCCCGGGGGGCCACATGGGCTGTAGGGGGTGCGCCTTGGCCTACATGGGCCAAGGGCACCAGCCCCTAGAGGCCCATGCGCCAAGATAAAGGAAAAAGGGGAGAGTCCTAACGGGGGAAGGCACCTCCGAGGTGCCTTGGGGAGGATGGACTCCTCCCCCCTCCTTAGCCGCACCCCTTTCTTGGAGTAGGGGGCAAGGCTGCACCTCCCCCTTCTCCCCTGCCCCTATATATAGTGGAGGGGAGGGAGGGCATCCATACCTGAGCCCTTGGCGCCTCCCTCCCTCCCGTGACACCTCCTCCTCTCCCGTAGGTGCTTGGCGAAGCCCTGCAGGATTGCCACGCTCCTCCATCACCACCACGCCGTTGTGCTGCTGCTGGATGGAGTCTTCCTCAACCTCTCCCTCTCTCCTTGCTGGATCAAGGCGTGGGAGACGTCACCGGGCTGTACGTGTGTTGAACGCGGAGGTGCCGTCCGTTCGGCACTTGATCATCGGTGATCTAAATCACGACGAGTACGACTCCATCAACCCCGTTCACTTGAACGCTTCCGCTTAGCGATCTACAAGGGTATGTAGATGCACTCCCCTTTCTACTCGTTGCTGGTCTCTCCATAGATAGATCTTGGTGTTACGTAGGAAAATTTTTGAATTTCTGCTATGTTCCCCAACAGTTAAGGCACCGGAGCTCAGTCCGTACTACAGTATATATATAAGCTGGAGCCTCAACGCTTGGTTGCTAGGGTTTGCAATCTCCACACTCTCGCTGCACTACATATATATATATATATATACATACGCTGGAGGCTCAGCGTTCCTTTGCTAGGGTTTGCTATATTCACAATATCTCACCCTCTTCACCAGATCTAAACAAGACTGCGTTGGCCTCTTGTCTCTCTCTCCCCCCTCACAGCTGGTGAAGGAGGCGTCCAGATCCCGTCGCACCGAGAAGGGGAGGAGGCGCAGCGTTCACTCTATCACCTTCGGTGAGGGAGGCAATCCACTGCCGGCTGCGCTGTTCTCTTTCACCCAGCGCCTCTTCGGGAGGCCCACCGACCCCTTGTTCCTCGCTGTTGTACATAGTGTGGGCAGATTCGGCCTCCCGCCGCACACCTTGCCACATCCCGATGAACCTAAGGTATAAGTTTCTTTGAAACTGTCATTGCTCTAGCTGCATGCGGATCTTTTTCGATTCTGTAATCGAATCTAGGTCTTGGTTCAAAGAGGAAAGAAGGGTGTGGTGGGGTGGAGCATGAATCTAGGACGTGGTTCAATGTGGAAAGGAGGGAGGGAAAGTAGTATAGACTGGCTATCCATCCGCTTTATTGGTCGAAAAGGGAAAAGGGGGGTAACCCGAAACTTGGGGGTCGAGTAGTTTGTGCAGGACTAGATTTGTTGCCCTCACATAGGAAAAAGGTTCAAAGAGAACAAATATGGGACCAACGCAGATATGTTGCTTCGCTACATATTCTGCATCACCCATTTATACGTGTGGACGCACTTGGTGCTGGCATGTCCCATGTTCCATGTCCCATACAACTATTTTGCTGTTGTTAATCTAAGAATGCCGCCGGAAAATTAAAGCAATGCCACTGTTAAAAGTAAATTACATTTTTAACGAATGTTGTTTTAAGAGAATGTCTCTGTTAATATGAATCAATGCAACCGTTTTAGAAATGCTACTATCCTACTTTGTTTTCCATCAAGATAAGTTAGATGCTTCTTTCTGTCACCATTTGTTTCATCCTCCTTTATCGGCAAGTAATTGTTTCCTTTTTTCCTTTATTAAAACAGGGGTATCTATTCAACTTGTTTCTATTGTGACATTTTGCTTCGCTACGTGAAACACTTATGTTTTAAGAGTGTTTTGTGCAGTTCAACTTGAATGTCACACCGACGACTTTGCTTAATTTTGGTGGAACTACACAAAAGAAGATCGAGATTTGCTTCTAGTCTTCCTTGCGAGTTGTTTCATATCTTGGTCTCATCCACATGATGGTGCAGTGTGCTTTGAGATGTTGTGCTACTTGTTTTGGTACTCTTTTGGATAAATGTTGAATTGAAGTTATTGAACTGCTGTCTTTTACCATTAAGTGAGCAAAAAATGTTCCAACCCAGACATGATGCTTGTTGCTTTCTTACACAAAACTCTGCATCACCCCCTTTATAAGTAGATGGAAACACATGGTGTTGTTGCACCCACTCTCCCCTGGATCTTTTTATGCTTTTTGTTAATCTAATGCCGCTGGTAAAATTAAGCAATGCCACTTGCAGAATTAACTACTGAATCTTAGTTCAAAATTGCAACACTTGTAAGGGATTGGTGGAATTACCATTTTTGTGGCCGCATGTTTCATCCTCCTTTATTTGCGAGTACTTGATTCCTTTTTTGCCTCTGTTAAAATAGGTATATCTATTCAAGTTGTTGCTATTGCGACATTTTGCTTCGCTACACGAAACACTTATGTTTTAAGAGTGTTTTGTGCAGTTGAACTTGAATGTCACACCAGTGACTTTGCTTAATTTTGGTGGAACTTCACAAAAAGAGATCAAGATTTGTTTCCAGTCTTCGTGGCGAGTTGTTTCAAATCTTGGTCTCATCCACATGATGGTGCAGTGTGCTTTGAGATGTTGTGCTACTTGTTTTGGTACTGTTTTGGATAAATGTTGAATTGAAGTTATTGAACTGCTGTCTTTTACCATTAAGTGAGCAAAAATTGTTCCAACCCAGACATGATGCTTGTTGCTTTCTTACACAAAACTCTGCATCACCCCCTTTATAAGTAGATGGAAGCACATGGTGTTGTTGCGCCCACTCTCCCTTGGATCTGCTTATGCTTTTTGTTAATCTAATGCCGCTGGTAAAATTAAGCAATGCCACCCGCAGAATTAACTACTAAATCTTAGTTCAAAACTGCAACACTTGTAAGGGATTGGTGGAATTACCATTTTTGTGGCCGCATGTTTCATCCTCCTTTATTTGCCAGTAATTGATTCCTTTTTTGCCTCTGTTAAAACAGGCATATCTATTCAAGTTGTTGCTATTGCGACATTTTGCTTTGCTACGCGAAACACATATATTTTAAGAGTGTTTTGTGCAGTTCAACTTGAATGTCACACCAGCGACTTTGACTAATTTTGGTGGAACTGCACAAAAGGAGATCGGATTTTCATATATGTGTTGGGATTTCGTTCAAATCGTCCTCTCGAGTTGTTTCAAATCTTGGTCAAGAAAGGTCAGTACCGACTTTCATCCACATGATGGTGCAGTGTGCTTTGAGATGTTGTGCTACTTGTTTTGGTACTGTTTTGGATAAATGTTGAATTGAAGCTATTGAACTGCTGTCTTTTACCATTAAGTGAGCAAAATTTGTTCCAACCCAGACATGATGCTTGTTTCTTTGTTACAACAAAACTCTGCATCACCCCCTTTATAAGTAGATGGAAGCACATGATGTTGTTGCGCCCACTCTCCCCTGGAACTGTTTATGTTTTTTGTTAATCTAATGCCCCTGGTAAAATTAAGCAATGCCACTCTCAGAATTAATTAACTATTGAATCTTAGTTCAAAACTGCAACACTTGTTAGGGATTGGCGGGATTACCAATTTTGTGGCCGCATGTTTCATTCTCCTTTATTGGCCAGTTATTGATTCCTTTTATGCCTCTATTAAAACGAGTCAGTGCATTGTTTTAGGAATGGTACTATCCTGCTTTGTAGTTCTTTCTACATGTTTAACCAAGGTATTGTTAAGATAATGTCTCTGTTAAAATGAATCAGTCGCATTGTTTTAGGAATGGTACTTTTCTGCTTTGTCGTTCTTTATACATGTTGAAACAAGGCATTGTTAAGATAATGTCTCATTCAATATGAATGAATCACACTGATGGAGAATTGCTACTCTCCTTCTTCGTTTCTCATTAAGATAAGGTAGATCAGTAGATGCTTTTCTTCTGGGAGTACAAGTCATCAACCGTTATTTCTTAGTAATTGTTTCCCTTATACCTATTGTTGCTTACAGGGATATCAAAATTAAAGCTTGGTTTTATTCCGACTTTGATTTTAGTTGAACTGCACAAAAGGAGCCAATGTGTCCAAGGCAAACTGCTGCATTACTGGGTCCAGTTGGTCGTTCCACTTTGTAGAAAGAAGCAGTCACTATTTGCGCTACATTACAGAAGGAATGACCAAGAAGCTTTACAGAGTATTAGTAGACGCTGGTGACATGACTAGTCTACAGAGAGCATAGGCAACTCTACAACACGTGGAGTGCACTGGGCAAAAAGTGCCCAAACAAGTACAAGAAGCCATGATAGGACTCCACGATCATAGGCATTACATATTTTGAATGGGAAAAGCTTGTCACAGTTTAATCAATTGATGTTAGCAAGAAGACATTAGTTTAATATATTGGAATTGGAAAACCTTGTCAAAATTTGCTCATTGATGTTAGCCAGAAGACATGCATTTGATATTTTTGAGTGGGACGCCCTTTGCTGTGAGCAGCGTCGATCGTTTTTTCCTATTCCTATGTTCAGTTTAGAAGTAAATAGTTACTCTGCTGAGATGCATAGTCACATGAGTGTTGACTTATGTAAGGTATTTTAAGAGTTTGTTCTGAATATTGTCTATGTAATGCCAGACCTTGTGTTTGATTGCAAAATTGAGCTTGGAATGTTGTGGCATGCGGCATCACGAGATGTTTACTGTGCCTCCTGAGAATAATAGTTCATATTGTTTTGCATGTCGATCTAATGCCAGTGATTTGCTTGTTAAGAAGATCATCCTCTTCTGTTGTTTCCGTGCTTAAGAAGTTCATCGTCTTATGTTTCATTCATAGCCTATATGACAAGTCGGGTAGGTTAGACGTGAAACCATATGATCTTCCAACCAACTCATCATCTTAGGCCGTGATTGGATTGTCGTTTTCCAACCAAAACCGCTTGTCAAACAGACGCTTGTAAGCAGATGGTCTCGGGCGAAGCGCTTGGTTGGTCGATTTCAACTAGTAAAATATACACTGGTCTCTCAAATTACACGCGTAACCCGCCGGTTTTACTTAGAGACCTCGGGCCCTCGGTTTCATTACGCCTGTATTTTACACGTTGTTTCCGATGACGAGTAAATTACACTTGCATCTTAATACATGTGTGAAATAAACCAGAGCTCCCAAGCACGACCTTACCGTTTCATGCCGTCTCAGTCTCTCGAAGGTGCTCATAGGTGTCTGATGATCCTGGCTTCCTGAATGTGCAGCGGGCGCTGTATCAGACCATCCGTAGGGCCCGTGAGGCCCTCTCCGTCGTCCTTTGAGTTGTTGAGCTCGCCGTGGCGCCGAGCATTGTTAACATGGTCAACGAACATGAGGATTCAGGAGATAACTTTATTTTGACTGGATAACAGTAGGGACCCACTAGGGCCATAGCCGTACATACACAAGTGCCTCCTTATTATGTACAACTATATTTCTTTTCCTTCCTTCTGGTTTCCTGACATCACGGTCCCACACCATTGTCAACCTATGTAGTCAATATAAACGAGAGAATTGCACAAGGTGCGGCCGACAGTTGGGACCAAGCAGCTCAAGCAGTATTTATCTTTTTGAGGCGTGAGCACTCCAAAGTTTTTCTTGAGCGATGTTTTCGTTGTTGTTCAAAGGAAAGCAAGGTATTAACTGGGCGGGCTATGGCCCGTCTAGTCCAGGCCAGATATCCAGACCACATATTAATTTTCTTCAAGATGAAAATGGCTAGCCCAGCTATACGTTTTTTGAGGAATACCCAGGAAAGGTCAACTTGTTATTCTCCGCCCCGCTGGGCTGCAAATCTTTCCTAGGAGGGATGCATTAGGCTTAACAGGAAAATGGGCTTTAAAAAATAAAAAATGAGATGTAATTATAAAAACTGGACAGTAACTATAAAAAAATACACCAAACACATAATTAGTTTATAAAATAGTATTTATGGATTTTGAAAATCTTAATTTTTAATTGTTGCACGCGTAATGTTTTGTTGGATTTTTACGTAATACAAATTTATATTTAATCTGACTAGAAATTTCGGGATAAAAATATTTTGGATCCCATCAAAATGTGGGAAATTTTATTGAATTCTGTCTTGAACAGTTGGTTGAAATTATTAATCGCTGTCCTATCTAGAAAATGGGTTGTACTTTTAACAAACTATAAATGGGTTGTAGTAAATTCCATTAGAATTCAAAAATGGCATGTACATTCTTACAAATTGCAAATGGGCTATAAGTTCTATGCCACACAGTTGTGGGCCTACTAAGTTGACGCGTCCCCTAAAAAAGAAGTTGACGCGTATGCAACGCTTTGTCAACTTATAGTCAACACACGGTTCTAGAAGCAGTGGTCGTTGGATGTCTATCCAGCGGATGTCGTGCTTCTTCTTCAGTCTCGGATATTCTAGCTTCGCTCGCCCAAAAAATGATTCCTCCCCCTAACATCTGGGGCGCACCATTTCAGAGGCTGACCTGTGGGCCTGCTAAGTTGACGTGTACCAAGGGATTTGTCAACTTAGTCAATATAAACGATTCTAGCTGCAGTGACCGTACGATGTCCATCCAATGGCCGTCGTGCTTCTTCAACCTCTGGTCTTCTTGCTCCAGCCGCCCAAAGCACCGCCGGTTGTGCCGCCTGCTCCTGCCTCCCGTGGCCGATTGTGCTGTCGTGGAGGCCTCGCCGCCCCCTACTACTCCCACCGCTGGCCAGGCCATCCCTCCACTCACCCACACCCCCTGTTATTTTGCGACGAAGGCAGCCTCACATCAAAGCCGAACCAGTGAACCCTCGTACTCCTCTCCGCGTGGGCATCCACTGCCGCGTCTTCCCCGGCTCCGCGTCCCCTTCTTAGGCCTCGTCGTCGTCCATCGCCCTGGTGTTCTCGGCGCGGCGTGGTGAACGTGGTCAAGGAATGACTTCCATCGGACGTGGACTGTACGTGGAGAGGCTGACAGCTGGGTCCACGGCCGCACACAAGGAAATGCCTCCTTATTACGCGCAAAATAATGATTCCTCCACCTGACATCTGGGACCCACCGGAAGGG
>NC_041391.1:454829077-454839378 GCF_002162155.2 Triticum dicoccoides
CCCCCCCCGCTGACAGGTCGGACCCACCAGCTATATCTTCACACGCAAGGAAGTGCCTCCTTATTACGCACAAAAAGATGAGTACTCCCCGTGCTAGCTGGGACCTGGCATAGTGGGAGGCTGACCTGTGGGCCTACTAAGTTGATGTGTACCAAGGGCTTTATCAACTTAATCAATATAAATGATTCTAGCTGCAGTGACCGTACGATGTCCATCCAACGGCCGTAGTGCTTCTTCAACCTCTGGTCTTCTTGCTACAACCGCTCAAAGCAGCACCGGTCGTGCAGCCTGCTCCTGCCTCCCGTGGCCGGCTATGCTGCCGCGGAGGCCTCACCGCCCCTACTACTCCCACTGCTGGCCAGGCCATCCCTCCGCTCACCCACACCCCTTGTTATTCTGCGGTGGCGGCAGCCTCACATCGCAGCTGAACCAGTGAACCCTTGTACTCCTCTCCGCGTGGGCATCCACTGCCGCGTCTTCCCCGGCTCCGCGTCGTCCCCTTCCTAGGCCTCGCCGTCGTCCACCGCCGTGGTGCTCTCGGCGCGGCATGGTCAATGTGGTCAACGACCGACTTCCATCGGAAGAGTACTGTACGTGGAGAGGCTGACAGCTGGGTCCACGACAGCCGCAAGAAAGTGCCTCCTTATTACGTGCAAAATAATTATTCATCCACCTAATAGCAGGGGGCCACCAAACGGGCTACCTTATTTCACGAAAAAAAACGTTTCCCCCTGACTGTTGGGACCCACCGGACGGGCCACCGTATTTCGCGAAAAAAATGTTCCCCCCGTTGTCAGCTCGAACCCACCTGAAGTGCCTCCTTATTACTCACAAAAAATGAATACTCCCCTGCTAGCTGGGACCCTCCTTGGTGCGAGGCTGACTTGTGGGCCTACTAAGTTGACGGGGACGGAGGGCTTTGTCAACTTAGTCAATATGAACAATTCTAGCTCTAGTGACCATACGATGTCCATCCAACGGTCGTAGTGCTTCTTCAACCTCTGGTCTTCTTGCTCCAGCTGCCCAAAGCAGCGCCGGTCGTGCCGCATGCTCCTGCCTCCCGTGGCCGGCTGTGCTTCCGCGGAGGCCTCACCGCCCCCTACAATTCCCACCGTTGGCCAGGCCCTGCGGTGACGGCAGCCTCACACCGCAGCTAAACCAGTGAACCCTCGTACTCCTCTCCACGCAGGCTTCCACTGCCGCGTCTTCCCCGGATCCGCGCCGTCCCCTTCCTAGGCCTCGCCGTCGTCCATCGCCCTGGTGCTCTTGGTGCGGCATGGTCAATGTGATCAAGGAACGACTTCCATCGGAAGAGTACTGTACGTGGAGAGGATGACAGATGGGTCCACGGCGGCCGCAAGGAAGTGCCTCCTTATTACGCGCAAAATAATTATTCCTCCACCTGACAGCAGGGACCCACCGGACGGGCCTCCGTATTTTGCAAAAAAACATTTCCTCCCTGACTGTTAGGACCCACCAGCTACATCTTCGCACGCAAGGAAGTGCGTCTGGGCAAAAAAACGATTCGCCCCCTGACTGCTGGGACCCACCAGCTAAATCTTCGCATGCAAGGAAGTGCCTGACAATCGGGACCCACCTGGTCGAAGCGTACGTAGCGTTGTCATTATGGTCGCGAACGTGTACATACATACTGGTCGATGTAGACGCGCACGTAGCATGTACATGTACGTACATCGGCTAGGGTGCAAGAAAATAAATACGGCCACGTACGTACATACAGGCGGGGTCTCGAACGCCTACTCGCGCATACGTACAGCCAGGGCTCGTGTACATGGTTGGGTCAGGACGGAGAAACTGCGTCATCGTCGCGTTCATGGGGAGCCAACTGGCTGGGTCGGAACAGAATGCGTCGTCGTGTTCATCGAGAGGGCTTGGACGGAACAGCCGATGGAGACGAGGCCTGGCATACCGCGGAATGGAGGAAATGGCCTTGTGTTCGGCCGGCCACGTTCGAAACGGGATCCTGTTCATCGGGAGGGGTCTGGCGTACCGCAAAACGGAGGAAACAGACTTCTGTTGGACCTCTTACGGTCGAAACGGGGTCCTGTTGATCGGGAGGGGTGTGGCGTACCACAAAACGGAGGAAACGGACTTGTGTTGGAGCGCTACGGTCGAAACGGGGGTCCTGTTCATCAGGAGGGGTGTGGCGTACCGCAAAACGGGACTCCACGGTATACTGTTCATCTCCACCGTCGACCTCCTCCAGCCTCCACGGGCAACTGTTCATCCACCATCGACCTCCTCCAGCCTCCACCTGTGACTATTCATCCACGGGCTCCTGTTCATCCAGCCTCCACCACGCGCTACTCCACCTGCTATTGTTCAACCAGCCCTCTCCACAGGCTCCTGTTCAACCACCCCTCCATGGGCTACTGTTCATCCAGCCCTCCACCGGCTACTGTTGAACCAGCCCTTCACGGGGTCGTCCTGTTCATCCAGCCCTCCACGGGGTCCTGTTCATCCATCCCCAACCGGCTCGATCGATCGGGGTCCTGTTCATCCACCCCCACCGGCAACTGTTCATCCAAATCCCCCCAGCAATGCTCACTGTTCATCAAGGGAAGGAGGCAGCAGGGTTCGACCGGCTTCAGTTAGCAGCAGTAGCAAAGGAATCACTTGGGTTAGGTAACGTACCTAGTGCAATCGCTCGGGTTCAGTTAGAGCCCAACGCCTCGCTCTGGTTCATTTAGAGCCCAACATCTCGCACCCACGCGCGTACGGCGCGAGAGAAACGTGCATCGCTCGGCCCCCGACCACCCACCGTAACCGGGAACTCCCCGATATTTTCCTCGCCCTCACTTCTACCACGGTTTTTTCCGTCATGGACGGCCCAAAGAATGTCATGCAGCTGTGTCTCCAGCCCGCCTAGGACGAAAAGCCCATTTTCTGTCATGATTTTTTGTTATAGAAGTAGGAGCCCACCACATCTATGATGATACTAGGTTTTGTCACAATTATCGTCATAGAAGTGTCATAAGTATGACAGGAAAAAATTTCGTTCAGCCCAAAATGTCACGGATGTGTGTTTTTTTGTAGTGGAGAGAGGAGGCCGGCGGCCAGGTGGAGGCGCACGCCCCCTCCCCCAAGCCCAAACCGAATTGTACTAGGGGTGGGGGGCACGGCCTTCCTTTCCTTCTTCTCCTCCACCTCTTTCCCCTTCCCCCCTTCTCCGGAAAGGAAGGGGGAATCCTACTAGGACTGGGAGTCCTAGTAGGACTCCCCCCTTGGCGCACCCCCTCTAGGCCGGCTGGCCCCTCCTCTCCTCCTTTATATACGGGGGCAGGGGGCACCCAAAAGGCACAACATTGTCTTAGCCGTGTGCGGTGCCCCCCTCCACCATTTACTCCTATGATAGTATCATCGTAGTGCTTAGGCGAAGCCCTGCACTGATCACATCATCAACACCATCATCACGTTGTCGTGCTGACAAAACTCTCACTCGACCCTCTGCTGGATCAAGAGTTCGAGGGACGTCATCGAGCTGAACGTGTGCTGAACTCGGAGGTGCCGTACGTTCGGTGCTAGATCGGTTGGATCGTGAAGACGTTCGACTACATCAACCGCATTAACATAACGCTTCCGCTTTCGGTCTATGAGGATACGTGGACACACTCTTCCCATCTCGTTGCTATGCATCTCCTAGATAGATCTTGTGTGATCGTAGGATTTTTTTTTTGAAATTGCATGCTACATTCCCCAACACGTGGCTCCTGTCGGACGAGTGCTACGGCCCGATCAGCTTCACGTGGAGTAGGAGCTTCGCCTCGACGGTGGGCAGGGCTGGACGTACCCGCTCATGGCCTCCAGTACCCGCTCATGGCTTATTCAATCTTACACGCTTGGTCCTGGCCCGCTAGAGGAAATGGATGGTTCGGTCTGCTAAAATTGGCCTGAAAATTTGACGGTCCGTTCCTCGTCAGCATGGCGAGTGGCAGCCCCCGGGTGAACATCGATGTCCTCAAGCTTCCCCTCTCCTCCTCATGTGCCATAGCCTCTCGCCGCCGCTGTCGTGCATGCACCGCCGACAATATCGAGTTCTCGACCTGGCGCTGGCAACGTTCTAGCTGTGGGTTTTGCTGCCATGGCAGCAGTGACCATTTCAGCACATCACGCATGTAGGCCGTCAACTGGGGAAAACGCTCGATCGGCCGTGAATTTTAGATCGTGGGAGAATCGCTCGGTCGTGATTTTCGCGTCCAACAAATCAGGTAAGTATTTTTTTTGGAAGGCGTGAGATTTAATAGCGTCCGCATATAATCACGCACCATGATTCTACGCTATCGTTTTCTTCGTTGAAGCGTATGTTCAGCTCCACCTACCGCCACGTGATTTTATGATAAAAGCATATCTACCATGCACGATGCAACCATTGATTTAGTTGGAAATTTGGTTACATGCATATGCGTCTCCACTTCCTCTGTCAATGCTGGCAACTTTTCTCATAGCTAGCTTTGTGCCAGAGAGTCTATGCCATGTTTTACCCACCCATGTTTTTTTCATATTATTTTCAAGTTTGAATTCATTTTATTTTTTTGAACTGACAGTCTATTTTATAAACGTTTTGAATATTTGTGTAAAAAATTATGCGACAAAGTGATGCACTCTAGAACTTGAAAAACGCTACTACAACTTCATAGAATACATGTTATATACAAACTCGTAATATTATTTTTGAAACAATTTACCAAGTGCTACCAAGATCGCTGACATTGAGACGCAATAAATTCTTATGTAACATTTTGATACATTATGCTAGGGAAATGTCTACAATTTTGTGTGGTTCTATTAAGTCTCATCATGTTTTAAAATTCAAAAATGATTTTTTCTTGAAATATATTTAATATTGGTCTTATTAAATAGCTCTCGTCACCAGGAACCCACATATGCGGAGATATAAAAAATCGTACTTTTGACTCAAAAGATATATAAACATGAAAATCAAATGAAAAAGAATGAAGTGGTTGACTGTAAAGAGAGAGAAGTGGAATCGGTCGTACTGTATATAATACACAACAACAGTGTATGTGAGAGAAAGATGCATACACGGGATATGATTCATTCTCGTGATTCTATCTCTCCCAATGCTCTCTCTCTCTAACAACCTGCTTAGTCATCTATGTCTTTATCGCGTGTACATGATTAGTTAGATCAGCTCAGGAGTTAGTAGGGTCCAGTGGTCGCACCTGCGTGTGTATATCCTGTATAAACGTACACCTCCATAACTGAATATGACTGCATTCACTTTCTGCAATTTTATTCAGTCGAACAGGAAACAGAAAGTACAAGAGAAACATGACTTCATCTGGAAATCATGACACGTCGCCTCACCATAGCAACCGCGCAGGCTGCCCACCTCGCTGTTGCCCCTGCACGCTGACGCCGGTGTGGTTGGCCGGTCCAAATGGTGGCTCCATGAGGGAACGGACTGGTCGTGACCGTGTCGCCCTAGCGGCGTCGCCGAGTTCTAGGGTGGTCACCCGGGGACCAATGGTGAAGACGGCTGGCAAGATGACGGGCAGCTTCTCTGAGCTCTACTCATACCCACACCTTCTTCGCCAGCTTCAAGTCCTCGATGCCCTAGCCGGCCGGCCATGTACTCCGACGCGTATGCGACGATGAAGCTCGTCGTCGATCGTTTCACCCGTTGTACTATTAGGTTTTATCTCCTTCCTACCTACGCAGGTGTGTTGATCGATCAAGGAAATTAATAAAACCTGTTAGTACATATATATACATACACGTACGATATGAAGACGCATGGTAAAACTGGCATGAATGGATATGATTGATGACGGTGATAAATAGTGGTGAATGTTGGCCTAATTTAGGCATCAATGGAAGGAATACTTTCTAGTACTACGTCTTTTCCTAATTAAACTGCCAATACTATGTAGGTTAAAATCGGTTATTTGTTTCTTAATTAATGTGATTGAGCGATTTTCTTAAAATAGATTATCTATTTCCTAATTAATGTGGTTGAGCAATTTAAGGTAAGGTTAATTAATTTAGATTTGATCTTTAGAGATTGATCGTGATTGATTTTTTCGCGTAAAGACATTACTAAATATCTTGCGTCAGCATGGAAAGTTCTCATCCGTTCAGATTTTTTTTGTGAGAGTGTGACGCGAAACTAAACCGGTGTGTGTGGTGTGTGGGGGAGGGGGGACGGAAAAAAACAGCGAAATAAAACGGTTGAAAATGGTGGGACAAAAATAAACCGTGGATACTATTCAACCAACTCAGACATTTGAAGTAAAGATGCTACTACCTCCGTTTCGGTGAATAAGTCATACGCATAATCTAGGTCGACAAAATAATAATTAGAAACTACATTCGTGTAGAAATTTAGTGATATACTTTTCATGACATATAACACATATTCAATTGCTCAAATCGATGACGTAGAACTATGTGAATGACTTATTCACCCAGACGGAGGTAGTAAATGGTTGTCCACGATGCGACTAATTTCAAGCTGCATGATCTTCGACACTGCGATTATCGAAGAGCTGTGTTACACGAGCCATTCCCATGACCGATGATGTCGCTTATACTTCCTTCGTTCCAAAATAGATGACTCAGTACTTGCCAATAATTGACAATCTTCATAGAGAATGATATTTTTTTTTTGTCTTTGCGAATATAATCACGAGTCAGATATTGGAATCAAACCAACCAAGCCAGTTCGTGTGAGCCCGTGAGGCCAACTCCACCGCGCGACCCTATCCTGTCCGGCCCCATCCGTTTGGGGTAAAAGGGACAAAAGAGGCGGCCCAGCGCGCGGCCTCAAATGGACAAATGTCCGAATTCCGTCCGTTTTCGACACATCCCCGGCCCAAACTTGCACTCGGTTTGGGGTGAAACGGACGCGCGCGGATGGCCGCGACGCACGCTCTTGTCCCCCCCGTGGCCCGCCTGTCGGGGACACTAGCAGTCCCTCCGCTCCCAACGCTTCACCCTCTCTCCCCGCCCCGCCCGCCGTCGGCGCCGCCTCTATTCTCCGGCCGCCTCCTCACCGCGCAGCCCCGCGCCATCCATACCAAACTACGTCTCGACATGGCCGCCACCACGCCCGCGCTTTCGCCGTAGTTTTGTTCGTCTATCGGGGGAGGTTTGGCCGTCGCCGTCCTTGTCGGTGGCGGAGGGGACACGACCGCCGGCGACCGCTCTCGAAACCCCAAGGTGAGAAGAGAAAGTGATTTGCCCAAATGCAAGAGAGTGTTAGAAAGGATGTGGAACGTGCTTTTGGTGTGCTTCAATCCCGGTGGGGTATCGTTCGAAACCCTGCACTGTCATAGGATGAAAGGAAGCTTTGGGAGGTGATGACTGTTTGTGTAATTATGCACAACATGATCGTCGAGGACGAGCGTGATGAGAGTACCTTCGACCAAGGATTTGATTATCAAGGTGAAAATATTGAGCCCCTGCACCAAGACCCGGCCACATTTGAACAGTTTGTCCAATTCCACCGTGAGATGCGTGATTGGCACACTCATTTGAATCTTCAAAATGACTTGGTTGAGCACGTCTGGGATCACATTGGCAACCAATAGATGTATTCGTCCAATTTAGGTTCAGTCAAGACAATTTTCGATTTGGTTGTAAAACCATTTTATTAAAGACAATTTCAGTTGAGTTGTAAAACTATTTTAATATTCAGACAAATATTTGGGTAGAAACTAGTTTTGATGCATTTTGGGCATTTTTGGCCCTGACGGACAGGATGGGCCAAATGAATGCGGCCACGCGCTGGGCGCACGTCCACCGCATTCCAGGACAGGCCCGGACACGACCCCAAATCACTACCCAAACGGACAGAATCCGGACAAAACGGACGTCCATTTGAGATCGCGCGGTGGAGTAGGTCTGAGGCCACTGCGGTATCAAAATAAATCTTGAGCGCAGCACACGATCCGTCCCTTTCCCCCATGAAAACGCAAGGAATCCGGTGGGCACGCGTCGGCCGAGCACTGGCGCCCCACATGTTCGGGGGAGACGGCGTACGACCAGGGGAGGGACTGTGGTGCCGACCGGACCGTCGCAGTCGCCACCGTCCAGCCGGGCAAACGCAGACGCGCAGAGGCCTCTCTCGTCTCGATCGGAGGGGAGGGGACGATGATCCCGTCGTCGCCTTCCGCACGTGTCCTGCGCCTGTGCGTACGGCTCAAGGGCCACACGGGCCGTCGCCGCACGGGATCGCTCCCAGAGGCGGTCAAGGCCCTGACCAGCAGCCGGTGGCCCCGGAGTTGCCACGTCAGCCCAGCGGATAGGGACGGCCATAGTGCCCCTCGTCTTGGTTCGTATCGGCGCTGCCCGCGAGATATCGGAATTGATAAGCTTTGTCTAGGTTTTGTAAGAAAAATCAATTTTCGACGTGTTTTTCCTGAGTCTTCTTTTCGTTCCCAAGCCATGGGCGTGTAAGATGAATCTGAGTTAACTGTTTTATTCTTTCAAAAAAAATTAAGGATTGCTTAGGGCATGCACTATGATGGCATATAGATGCATACGCCTCATGAGAAAAAGAAGTTTGATGCATCTACATTAATTTTTTTCTCCTAATGCAAGCTACCATTAGTGGACCTCATGAAAGAATAAAAAGTAAAGACTCTAGTACACATGCATCTCTACTCTCCACTTTATTTTTTTAAGCTTTTTACACTGAAGAACATTTTTTCTCTACAAGCAGCCGCCTCTTGTAGAGGATCCCGTTTTTTCATTCGAACCTATTTCTCCTAACATCCGATGCTACATGGCATGCGAAAGATCGCCCTGAGGCTATGCATTGGCCATGCCCTTAGCACATGTGTCACGTGGTATGTTTTATTCTTTCACACAAAAATAGTTAAGGAGTAGTACTTCTTTTACCCAGTATTTATTGCCTTATCTCCTTTTGTTCCTCCTCGCCTTCTATGACTCTTATTCTCAAATATGAGTTTGATCGCATTCACTACGCAGCTGACGTGTTGATTTGGTAGTATCTAGAATTCTAGGTGGTGACATAGCTTTGAATTTGGAGAGTGAGGATCGCAAATAAGTCAAACAATTAATGCATCAAATTTTAGAAGACCGATGATACTTTAGTAGTAATGATATTTTTTTTGGAATATCAAGGATAGGCACGATCATGTGCATGCATTTGTGAAAGCATGAGAACCCCCCTCCCCGTCCCCCTCCCCCCAAGCATTCGCCGATGTGTATACATGGGGATGCTAGGTATGAGCCCGTCACAATTTGTGAAAGGGCCCTTTTTAAGCTCGTCACAAGTGTTCTTGACTTCACTTTTGCGTTGTTTGCTCTTGTATTGTCCTTCAACACAAACCCTATAGACAAATGAGTACAAGGAATAAAACACCACAATCCATTTTTATCGCATCATAAAAGCGACCAAACTAGAGATGATGGTAAGCTACACAAGACGAGATATTAATCACTTACAATCTGTTACATGCTTGCCTTCTGGGCCGAAAACTAATTTTCCTAGGTAGTCATTCCATTTCTTTGTTGTGCTCAATTGTTTGCATTGATAGTCTATTTGTTCCAAACTATAGAGCGCACAAGTATCCATGCATTCAACTTTTCATAATTTTGATAATTGCTCCCATCAGTCTCAAAAGAATGGTGTAAGCTTAAAAAGAGCGCATGTGCTATTTTGGTGAACTTCTTCCGAGACTACCCTCACCCCGTCGCCCTCTCCTCAAATCTTGCATTGTAGTCATTTCTAATATGGCATTGTAGTAATTTTGGATAGTAAGGTTCATGTCTTTCCTCCTTAATCTATACGTTGAGGACTTATTATCTTTTAAAGTTGTATGTTGAGAAATTATCATCGCTCTTTCGAAAAGGAGGGGTAAAATAAGCAAAAGTTATGGATCAAACAATAATATCGTGGGTATATGTCATGAGTATAATTTGATTATCTTGTGGGCATACTATAAGGGAAATTCATAGTCAAATTTAAACACGAATTATATTTTAGGGAGAAAGAGACCAATGGCATATTTTCATAGAAAAGTACTATACGCCGATATATCACGACATATCGCCAACAGAATCAAGTGTCCCAATATCTACACATGCTGGAGGGAAATAATAAAAAAATTACCCACGCCTCACCACTAACGACGAGAAGAGAGAGAGAGATTCCTCCCCTCCGCTACAGGGAAGCTCCCAGTCAGGCGTGCCTTTGGAGCCTTGCCCTTTCCCCTAGACTCCCCAGCCCCAGAGGCCACAACACCTACCAAACTAACACAAGCCTTTCTTACCAGCTGCATCCAAGCCTA
>NC_041391.1:454839544-454841502 GCF_002162155.2 Triticum dicoccoides
TGAGGTGCTCATGGCCTCGAGCTCAAACCCGGTCAGCATGGACATGGACCCGCCCGTCCTCTCCATCGCCGTCGAGCACGGCCCGCCGGCGTCGCGCCTGGTTCAGCTCGGCGTCAGGTCCTGGCCCAAGTGAGTACCGACCGATCACCGGCGCCGGCTATTTGTTGATTCTTCGTTCCATCATTTCCATGGCGGGCGTCTAAGTGGGCGTGTGCAGCGGTTAAATCCTGTGTGGTGTGCTCGTGCAGGTGGGGCTGCCCGACGGGGAAGTTCCCGGTGAAGTTCGACGCGAGGCAGACGTGCTACCTGGTGAAGGGCAAGGTGAGGGCGCACATCAAGGGGTCGTCCGAGTGCGTGGAGTTCGGCGCCGGCGACCTCGTCGTCTTCCCCAAGGGGCTCAGCTGCACCTGGGACGTGGTCGCCGCCGTCGACAAGTACTACAAGTTCGATTCGTCTTGACTTTGCCGGGTTCGCGGTGACTAATTCGCCTCCTGATTTAGATTGGTGTCTGTGTTAGCCTCATTCTCTAGCTAATTTGCTAGACCATATCCGTCTCTATTGGCTTCGTTGTGTGTAGTAGGGGAAAAAAATCGGCGTGAGTGAGGTGAGGGGCATCTAGCCCTCCTGTGTAGGTTCCTAGGGAAAAAAATCGGCGTGAATGAGTGAGGTAAGTTGCCCCCCAAAACCGGTCAATGCAGTGGCCGTTCAAAGTATTCTTATTTATTGCCCTGAGTGCAGTGCAAATCCGTTTTGAATGCCTTCTTTGACCAGCCACCATCAGTGGACTGCATTGTCTATGGGCACCTTCCTTTTCTTCTTTATGAGCAGCGTTACAGGGCCAGGGGTGTGTGTGGCTATCGACCACACACAGCACTTACTAAGCTTTAAGAGTGTGATAAAGCATGGCTGAGAGATGAGAATTGGCTTGTGCTTTATTTATAAAGCGGGGCTAGAGCCTGTTCGACAGATAAGAATTGATCGAGTTCCAGTTTCTATCATCTTATCTCGCATAGTACTCTCTCTCTCTCTCTTGAGAAATCAGCATATCATACTCAACTACAATTAATGCTACTTTCTTCGTTGTTTTTAACATCCTAGAGCCCAGTGGCTGACCTAAAATGTGGGGTGTGCCGCAATTCAAAAATGTAAAAATTTACACATAGTAAAATTTCATGTAAACATCATTATAGTCTTAATAAAAGGTCTTAAAATAGCATGAGCTTGTTAACTATCTAGTGTTAAGTAGATAAGAAAAAATATTTTACAGTTTTGGCAGCCCATGTCGCCACCCTAGATCCTCCTCCTGCTAGAACCCCTGCCCTCAAACAAACAAAAGAATGACTGTCTGCTGATAGATACAAATTTACCGAAAATGGCTAATGAAAGATTCTATTTATAGATTGCCATCATAGAGAACGTAAATAAAACTTCTCTATTTTAAATAATGTTGACTCATAATACACTAAATAATATTTAATTAGTCATGTGAAATATTACATGTTCCATGGAGAAAAATATTTTATTTATAATTTATATATTTTACCTTTTTTGTGGAAGATATATTTTACTTATATAAAAAGCAACAAGGGAAGATATGTGTTAGAGCCGGCGGATATTCAAAACGGCCTGCTGGAGGATATGCTTCCACATGTAAAAATTAGTTCTACAAATGTAAAAAGTCCATAATTCTGTTCACATGTATTTGTTTGTGACTCGTTGGATTTATGTAATTTTTAATGCAAAAAACACAAGAATTGTGACATGTGCTAAAATAAATCAAATTAGTGCTTCAAAAGTTGCTTTTTACACCATGGGATTTTCTTTTCATTTTGGCCAAGATAACATATGACATATTTTTGTGGAATCTTACAGGAAGATAGAAGGCACCATTATGCATGTTGTAAAACAATTCAGTTTTTTATTTTAAATATATTTTTACAATTTTACTTTTCATCAGG
>NC_041391.1:454842023-454847697 GCF_002162155.2 Triticum dicoccoides
CACACGCACGCACACACACACAATTTTTTGTCTTGGGATAGGTTATTTTCATGTTTTTTGCATTTAAATCATATTATTATTTTCGTTCAATGTGATATGGTGTCACTATCAAAAACTTTCTCATTATAGCTCATATTGTTGGATACTAAACTTGAAATGGAAGGCTATATACTCGCCAATCGAAAGCAAAATAAATAATGGAAGTTCCATAAGAAACAAAATATATTTGAAGATTGAAGCTCAAAAGATCATGCGCACAAGGAGTCAAAACCTACTCTTTTGTCATCTCTTCGTATCATGAAAGGTCGACACAACATTTATGCACGACGGGTTGTAGGTTTCGTCACAAGGGATAGTCAACGACTAAGAGATAGCCATGTACGTAGACTTTTTCCCAAGTAATTGGCAGGAACCTACCTTTTAATTAGAAGAGGACATTTTTTTTACAAATATATACGCATTTTGACCGGCATATGAAATGGCATGCCAAGATGACACGGACAAAAAAGTCAATGGCTGATAGAACCGGAGAAATAAGATCTGAGTCCACCTTTATTGTCCGAAAATATGCATACACCTAACATGTTTTTCAACAACGGTTACCACCGGTTGCCTTGATTGACTAGATCAGGCATATTATTATAAGGATAATCATATATGATCTGAGTTGGTCTCGAACACAATTATAGAACCATAGGATGCGCTCAAATGTTTGTTAATACACCTATTGTACTTCTTAATTGACCCTTCAAGTGAAGATGCTTGTAATAGAGTGAGTATTTTGTCTTCAATTAACAATGTATTAAAAAGAGGGAAGCTGCATGATTTTATGTTGTTTGAAGGCATCCAGCCAACTCAAAAAAGAAGAAGGCACACACAACAAATATAATTACTCCCTTTGTTTTTATTTACTTCGCATATTAGCTTTGAGCAAAGTCAAACTTTCCAGGTTTGTAGAAAACAATATGAACATCTACAGTAGTAACAAATTTATACGATGTGAAAATATATGCAATGATGAATCCAATAATATTGATTTGATGGTGTGTATGTTAATATATTTTTCTACAAACTTGTTAAAAGTATTTAAGGTTTGACTTTAGACAAACCTAATTTGCGGAGTAAATATGAACGAAGGGAGTACTATACAAGAGGGGGAAGGTTTTTTTTTCTTTTTGCGAAATACAAGAGGGGGAAAGTTGATTGATAAGAAAATGTCTTCACATGCTTTACTTGTAGCCAATTCTGGAACATGTGGTTAATTCTGAGGTAATTTTGAGGAATTAGGGGCGACGGGTCTTGAGAATTTTCCACTCAGCAAAAACGCAAGAAGAACGTTGTGTGTAAATGAAATGGTGTGGGTTAAGGACCGATATAATGACTTTTTATACCCTTTTGATTTGCCTAGATACATCCATTTCAGTTAATATGAGATCGAGGGAGTAGTGGCTTCGTAGGGATACTAAGAGCAACTCCAATGGGGCGACTCATTTCGTCCGCCCGCGTCCCACCACCATTTCCCCCATTTTCCCAAAAACGCTCCCGCCCGCACGCGCCCCCGCCCCCCAACCAGCCATGGAGGACGCCATCGACCTCGACCTCAACGTCGCCGCCGGCCTCGCCTCCCTCGCCTCGTCCGGCGTCGTCGCCCCCTCCGGGAAAGGCAAGCCTCGTGCCCCGTGCAAGACCACCGCAGCGACCAAGCCGAAGAAGGCGCTGACGCCCGAACAGCGGGCAAGGGAGTCGGTCAAGAGGAAGGGCCGGAGGCACGCCGCGGACGCGAGGGATGAGGCTGCTGATCAGGCCGCCGCTGTCGCCGCCGCGCAGCAGGAGTTCACCATCACCCGCGTCGCCACGACAACGAGGGAGGCGCTCTACATGCTTGGGGTAAACCCTAGCCAGCACGGCCTCATCCAAGCCGTCGTCGCCAAGGAAGAGGCCGTGGTTCGAGAAGATGCAGGCCGACATGCTCAAGTTCAATGACGAGTGATCTATGGCGTCGAGGGGCCATCTTTTTTGTATGCCGGCAGGTGTGCCGGCATGACCACGGGAGCCGCGATGGTGTGGTCGAACTCAAGTCCCACCATTTTTTGTGTGTTGGCATATGTGCCGGCCGGCTGGCGAGTGCGCCAGCATGAACTGTGGTGCTTTCTGCGGCCGGCATTGTATGCCGGCGCTGGCATGATGCCGGCATGAGACATGAACGTTGGCATGATCGGCCGCGGGCCTTTTTTATTTAAAAGTTGAATGCGGACATGAAATGGGTCGGCGCGTTGAGCGCATTGCCGATCCAAATGCAAAACTGGGCGGACGGCGGGCGGGCGGCCGATCCAAACGGACAAAAAGCAGACAAATGCGCCGTCCGTTTGGGTCGCCCCATTAAAGTTGCTCTAACAGCCAAGAAATAATTTGTTAGGCAGCATGGGTGATGACACATGGTGCAAAAGAGATGAATCAACATGCCGAATTCTGCTGGTTCCGCGCTTCCTAGGCTCGTAGCTAGGTGGTTGAGCCTGGACTGAAATTGATGGCTGGAATTTGATACTTGGACCGGTATGCACGCATGGTCCGTGCCTCTGGACCGGCCGGCGTACTTGAGGTCGGTGGCAGGGCAGGGTGGTGGCTCGTTAATTCCTGTGGCTGCGATCCATTGCTGCCAAGCTCGTGGCTGGCTGTGACCGCTAGGTGCGCATGTGGTCCTGTTCACTTACTCGGCCACCGAAAGCGCGGTTGTGGCACGTGAGCCCTCGCCCTTTAGGAATTGCTCACTTTGACTGTTTATGTCTTTGTCGTTGTGCATTTAGCGACGCCTTTTTGACTGCGAGGGCAGATTCCGGATCAGATCCACATACCAATAGCTAGATCAGGCAGGGTGGTACGTGCACCCAGGTAGTCCGTTTTGGAGGTAGTATATCAGTTTTTACGTGAGTAGAGTGGAGGTGTAAGTTTTGGTACCCTCTGCCCATGAATGTTGGCACGGGAGGGTGAGGAGTGTCCTGTTCCACTTCGCGCTGCACGAGAGGTTTAGAGAGATGACGATCCATATGGTTCGTCATGTGTGGATATGGTCAGCAAAGAACAAGATGGTGCACCGTACGTCATCCTCCCTCCTTCAGCAAAGCTGTAGGCTTGTGCGCCAGCCGCAGCACCTGCGTCACCCCCGGCTCTTTTTTCAATGAATTCGTATACAGACTAGAAGCATACGCGCGTTTTGCTGCACCGTTCTACTTTTTTACCGTTTATTTGTTTAATAATTCATGAATAGATTCCTTGCTTCTCTATTTGCGGGTCAGGCTTGTTGTTCATTTCATGGGCCTTGTGTTTTGGCTTCCATAATTTAGGATGGTAACACCCTTTTATTGCATTGCAGGATATGTCCAGAGTCCAAGACACACAATCATTTACTTGGTAGGATATTACATTTTTTTTACAACTATTGTTCTTCACAAAAATGATATGTTAGCAGTACTGCTAAAAACATATCCAAAGTAGTGGTTTGGTTGACATCAAGCATGTCCTGAACCTGCAGGGTTAAATCATGTACTGGATGGACATGATAATATCCATCCGCAAAACTAATTCAAAACTATATATACGCAACCGAGGCATCTAATTCTAGTATCCATCCACAACAATCATACAGCTCTATGATTTGACCAACCAATATTTCATAACTTATCTTGTTCACATACAAATAACATAAAACACCAACATTAAATAAAAAGGGTAGTGGAGGTGAGAAATACATCAAAGTTGCAGCACTGCACCAAAATATATAGCTTCTGGTTTTCAATATGACCATTTAGATGTGCAGTTAGAATCAAAATAGAAAGAACATATTTGAAATAAAAGCAATGCTTGGCACTGACTAACGACAGAAAAGGGAATGAAGCATGTTGATAGCAGCCTCTAAGAGGAAGAGACGGAAATGGAAGGATCAAGAGATAATAATACAAGTGTTTGATCTAAGTTTTCATTCGAATGCAACATTATTGATGCATTAATAAGGCCTAATCAGTTGTGTACATGCGACCCAGTGACAATTAACAAAATTATCTTCACGGGAAAACCTAGTTATCATCTTGTCTTGTTGTTTTAGTGCCAATTAAGTTCAGTTAGAGACCCTGGTCCTTAGGAACGGACCATATGCTAATTAATACTGCCTTTGTTCTAAAATATACTACATACTTTGTTTCAAAAAGTCAAACTTATCAATGTTTGACCAAGTTTTAAGAAAAATCAATATCCATGTGTAATTTCATAATTTTTTTATTTAGTACTTGAGATATTGATAGTTTATTCTAGAAACTTGATCAAACATGGATATCTTTGACTTTTGAAAAAACTAATATGCACTGCATTGTGGAACAGAGGTAGCATAAAGCATGCCAGGTATAAACTGCCTGAGGTTCTTGATCCACAAGCACATACATGGTACTCAAGCAGTGAAGAATGAGGCTTTCAGATTGAAACCTTACATGGTGAGATAAAATCCCATTATAATCGGCTACTTGTTTATCACCGAAGCAAGTGAGATTGAATTTGAATCAGGCTACCAAAGAAAGGATAACAAAGGGAGAGGAAGGAGGTATCGCGAGTTGTACTGTAGACCTTGTGGACCATGGCTTGTCGATGAAGGCGACCAAGTTCTGAAGACGACAGTCATCCCTATCTAGCACCATTGCTACCCATGGCGGCCTACCTTGTCGCCTGCTCCTCTAGGCCTCGAGCATCATCGTCTTTGGACGTTAATTACCGCACAAAAGGAGAGAAAGATGGAGCGATGGGCGGGGGTGTGCGGCATGGTGGTGGACATGCAAAGCCGGTGCAACGTTGTGGTGCGGAGGAGGCGATGTGGGTCGGGTGCCGGTGCAACCGTGTGGTACGGAGGAGGCGGTGATGGACTGGCGGCGCCCGTGCAACCATATGACAGGGAGGAGTAGGAGATGGGCCGGGTGCCTGCAACCGTGTGGTGCGGAGGAGGCGGTGATGGCTCGGGCGTACCTCCATTAGAGAATGGGAGACATATGGAGAGATGGGCGGGCATGCGGCATGGTGGTGGACCGACGGCGCCCATATTGCAACCATGTGATGCAGAGGCGATGATGGGCCAAGCTGGCGGTGACCGTGCGACTATGTACATTACTTGGATATGCGTGGATATAGTGGGCTGCATCATTAATTTCCCTCGTACGAGATGTACATGAGTGACATGTTTTTTTCTTGAAAAAATGTCCCTCTGATCTAAAATAAATGTCGTGATTTTAGTTCGGAGAGTAAGTGTAACCCATCAAGTGTTGGGCACACGTAGTTGGATGGTTGACCTAAACAGTAAACAACCTTTTGGCAATGTGCATTCAGTGAGAGAAGACGTTCTCATCAGCTACGAAGATATCTGTGACGACTTCATCAATCTCAAGATGATGTGTCGGTTCAGTCTCTCAGAAGTGTACATAGGAGTAAGGTTTGCATGCATGCATTCATAGGGATGGGTGTATGCTTGTCTAGTCGTGTATATGAGCAACTTCGATTATACAATGTTGAAAGACAATATATATGCAACTAGTAAAAGACCGTAAATCTTCTAAGAAAAGCTAAATGGTTCTTCTAGAAAATAAGAGACAGGACCATATGACCCTCGTAGCCTCGGAGCGCTCACAACTCTTATAATCTA
>NC_041391.1:454849617-454850402 GCF_002162155.2 Triticum dicoccoides
GGGGGGGACACAGCCTAGCCCTCGCCTAGCCCTCGCGCCGCTGGCCGCTCCGACCGCGGCGGGCACATTCCACGCCGGCCGCCACTCCGGCGCCGGTAACCAAGCTCCCAGACACCGTCTCCATCATCCCTCTTCCCAATGGCCCTCTCCGATCTCAAGTTCGACCAAGGTTTGGCCGTTGAAGCTTACATCTGGAAGCAATATGGTGTTCCAATCAATCATTTTGAGGGAAGTAAATTCAAAGAATTCATCCTAGTGGCTGAGGTGACTCGCTCTAAACTCTGTATCAATGTGGACTCGATCAGTCTCATGCTTCAATCTTGCTTTGGGGGGCATGCATCGCGTTTCAAAGTTTCTTGTCTTCAGAATTGGTCTTTCATATTCAGTGTTTCCTTCAAAGATGTGGGTTTTGCTATTATCAAAGGGGGGATTTGTGTCAATGATCTGTTCAATCTTGGCTTCTTTCTCTGGGGGAATGGCGGACCAGATTTCCAAAAAGAGTTCTGGCTTTATCAACAAGAACTTGATAAGGAATGGACTGTAGTGGATCAATCTAGCGATCGTAGATCCTACGTCGGGGCTGTTCAAACTCCTAGAATCTTTCAAGATCACAATTCCCCTACCAGATCCAGTAATCCACGTCTTTCTACCTGTCATCCTATAATTGTGCCCTCTGTCCAAGGAACAATCATGAAACATCTCAACATCTTTTCCGCGATTGTGATTTCGCGCTAAACTGTTGGCATTCCATCTTGGGTCATAGAAACAGAGGTATCACAATTTTT
>NC_041391.1:454850412-454855717 GCF_002162155.2 Triticum dicoccoides
ATGAGGTCTCGCTTGCCATTCAAGCACTGCCTGCCCCCATTGCCATGGAGGTCATGATTATGGGCTGCTGGAATATCTGGACGCAAAGAAATGGGAAAATATTCAAGACAAAAGAGGCATCTGTCCAAGCTTGGAAAATCTCCCTCAAGACATACCTGCTTATGCTCATGCACAGAGTGAAGACTAAGTTCAAAGACCAATTTTCTAGTTGGATTTATCAGAATTTGAATTAATCTTTATGTTACCTTAATGATTCAACAAAACCAGGAGTGGTTTAAACATTTAGTTGTGTTGTCTCTGTATATATTGTACATTATTATTTTTAATGAAATTTCCGTAGAATGATTGTTCTACGGTTTCGGTTCAAAAAAACCTCCAAGGATTTTGTTACTGTGCAAATGTGCAATGCCATGTGAATGTATATTTTCTATCGTATCGCCTTTAAGGTTATGACAGAGCACCTGTAACAGACCGAATATTGCGATTAAGTCGACTGCATCACAATTTTATGCACTCCCGAATTGAATGTCGTGAAGTATTTGGGCATCTCAAACACTGACCCGGACAGTGTATCGGTTCATGGACCTGTGGAGTCCAGTTTACGAACAGTGATGCGGGAGCCAACCATCCAACCCTGTCTTCTAAAACTTTTGCCCCTTTTTTTTCAAGTTCGTAAGCTCAAAATAACTACACAAATATGATTGAAAATGTTCAAATGCGAAATTTAAATATTACAATTCAACAATTTTTAAGTTAAAAATAATTTAAACTTGAATTCAACTAGCACAAATGTTCTGGTCCCCTTTAGCCGCCCATAAATGCTCAACCAAATCTTCCCTAAGTTGCTCATGATTTGCTCAATGCCGAATTTGTTGATGCATTTGAATAAACTCATCATACGTGGCCAGATTTTGATATGAAAGTTGGATAGGATCATCCATGTTCTCAAATTCAAGAGCTGCGGCAGCGTCTACACACTCATCCTCCATAATCATGTTGTCCATGGTCGCACAACATGTCATCACCTCCCACAAGGTCTCCAGATCCCATTGTTTAGCAGATTCAAGAACAAGTGCAAAACTGGCACGGAGCATTCCAAATGCCCTCTCCACATCCCTTCTAGCTCCTTGTCTTTGGGCAAAGTGAGACCTTTTCAGACTAACTAGCTCAGAGATGGTATTGAAAAGGTAGCCCACGAAGGATAGATACCGTCAACCAGATATTAGCCCATGTTGAATTCATGCCCATTGACAGTATAGTTTCAAGGAGGAGCTTTCCCTTCAGTCGGCCTAGCAAACAGTGGAGACCGCTATAACACATTGATGTCATTGCGAGACCCCGGGCATGCCAAAGAAAGTGTGCCAAATCCGAAGATCCTGTGATGCAATTGCTTCAAGAATGATGGTGAGTTTTCTAACATCGCCCTGATATTGCCCTTGTAGAGCTTTTGGACAGTTCATCCATCTGCAGTGCACGTAGTCAGGAGATCCGAGCAAACCTCGCAACTCATTTGCTTGATTCAGTTATTTATTTCCCTTTTTTGTTTTTATTTTTTCTTCTATTTTTTCTCCTGGTTATATTTCGCTGTTTAAAGTTTGTTTTTAAGAAGAAATTTCAAATAATGTCTTCCTTTTTAAATTTCTATCAAATTTTTAAACATGTTCAAGAATTGATTTTTTTTCTGAGTTTTCAAAAAAAGTTTGGACATTTCAAAATTATTATCAATTTAAAATTGTTCAAAATTACAGATTTTTTTGTTTAAAAAATATTGACAAATTCAATAAATTTTTGTGTCTTTAAAAATGTAAACTTTTTAAAAAGTGTCCAGGAATTTTTAAAATTGTTCCCAATTTCAAAAAATATTGTTATTTATTTTTAATACATGGTGAACAATTCTTCAATACATGGTAAGCATTTCTTGAATAAAGATTAAACATTTTTGTAATATACAAAGGGTAAATTGTCTATATAAGCCATAAGGGAACGCTGTCTCGTGAACCCATTAAGGCTTGTTGAGGTTTTAAGTGTTTAAAAGTTCGAGAATGCTAAATCTACGTAAAGGCAGACATAAGGTTACGTGACTTTTGATCCCTAATCAATAAACCCCCTGGTTTTAACAAGATGGGGCCCCCTTCCTTGATTCATCCAATCAAAAGCTGTCCCTTAACCCATTACGTAGATCACGTAAAATCCCTTATGTAGGTGTAGCATTGCCCTTAAAAGTTATACAGAAATATAAGACAAATACTCATTCGAGGATCCCATAGTCGATTAGGCAAATATGAGTTTTGGTGCCATCGGCAAAAATGGCAATCATTTCAACTCACTACAATGTTTCTTATTCGTCCATGGCACATAAGTAACAATCGTATATTATAGGTGTGATGTTGGAATGTTCTTTTCATGAATTTTTTTGGAACTTTTACACCGTTGAATGTTGAACGACTTCTGTCTAACTATCCATAGAAAATCCCCTTCGGTATCCATTGAGCATTTTTGTAATACCCACTAAAAATTTTACGAATATATAATGACCTTTTTTTATATAAGATGAACATATGTTCAGTACACACCGTACATTTTTTAAACTCATACTACATAATTATGTAAATTATTATTATTATTATTATTTTAATACGCTTGCTATCCATGTGCCAGAGCCATGAGTTGGTTGCGAGATCTTATGGGTATCACCTCTAGCCTACCCCAACTTGTTTGGGACTAAAGGCTTTGTTGTTGTTGTTGTATTATTATTTTAATACGCTTTTTTCACATTTATGTATATTTTTTCGAAATCCAGCATTTTTTAAATATGCATATTTTTTTCAAATTCATGATCATTTTTTGAATTTTTGAATTTTCTTTTGAAACCCAGGAACATTGTTTTTGAACTGACAAAACTTTAATGAATGTTGAAACGTTTTTCAAAAATGAAAATAGAAACAAAAGTAAAAAAGAAAAGGAATAAGCTGACGCCCGCGGGTGTCCAACAGGAGGTCTCCTTACGAAGTGCTCTTCTTCGGCGATGAAGGCGCCAAAACGGTGCTATGGCGCAGAGGGGTCGTGCGACATGTGTCGGCTAGTGACTTAGTTGGAAATTTGGTTACATGCATATCCAAAGTAGTGGTTTGGTTGACATGAAGCATGTCCTGAACCTGCAGGGTTAAATCATGTACTGGATGGACATGATAATATCCATCCGCAAAACTAATTCAAAACTATATATACGCAACCGAGGCATCTAATTCTAGTATCCATCCACAACAATCATACAGCTCTATGATTTGACCAACCAATATTTCATAACTTACCTTGTTCACATACAAATAACATAAAACACCAACATTAAATAAAAAGGGTAGTGGAGGTGAGAAATACATCAAAGTTGCAGCACTGCACCAAAATATATAGCTTCTGGTTTTCAATATGACCATTTAGATGTGCAGTTAGAATCAAAATAGAAAGAACATATTTGAAATAAAAGCAATGCTTGGCACTGACTAACGACAGAAAAGGGAATGAAGCATGTTGATAGCAGCCTCTAAGAGGAAGAGACGGAAATGGAAGGATCAAGAGATAATAATACAAGTGTTTGATCTAAGTTTTCATTCGAATGCAACATTATTGATGCATTAATAAGGCCTAATCAGTTGTGTACATGCGACCCAGTGACAATTAACAAAATTATCTTCACGGGAAAACCTAGTTATCATCTTGTCTTGTTGTTTTAGTGCCAATTAAGTTCAGTTAGAGACCCTGCTCCTTAGGAACGGACCATATGCTAATTAATACTGCCTTTGTTCTAAAATATACTACATACTTTGTTTCAAAAAGTCAAACTTATCAATGTTTGACCAAGTTTTAAGAAAAATCAATATCCATGTGTAATTTCATAATTTTTTTATTTAGTACTTGAGATATTGATAGTTTATTCTAGAAACTTGATCAAACATGGATATCTTTGACTTTTGAAAAAACTAATATGCACTGCATTGTGGAACAGAGGTAGCATAAAGCATGCCAGGTATAAACTGCCTGAGGTTCTTGATCCACAAGCACATACATGGTACTCAAGCAGTGAAGAATGAGGCTTTCAGATTGAAACCTTACATGGTGAGATAAAATCCCGTTATAATCGGCTACTTGTTTATCACCGAAGCAAGTGAGATTGAATTTGAATCAGGCTACCAAAGAAAGGATAACAAAGGGAGAGGAAGGAGGTATCGCGAGTTGTACTGTAGACCTTGTGGACCATGGCTTGTCGATGAAGGCGACCAAGTTCTGAAGACGACAGTCATCCCTATCTAGCACCATTGCTACCCATGGCGGCCTACCTTGTCGCCTGCTCCTCTAGGCCTCGAGCATCATCGTCTTTGGACGTTAATTACCGCACAAAGGAGAGAAAGATGGAGCGATGGGCGGGGGTGTGCGGCATGGTGGTGGACATGCAAAGCCGGTGCAACGTTGTGGTGCGGAGGAGGCGATGTGGGTCGGGTGCCGGTGCAACCGTGTGGTACGGAGGAGGCGGTGATGGACTGGCGGCGCCCGTGCAACCATATGACAGGGAGGAGTAGGAGATGGGCCGGGTGCCTGCAACCGTGTGGTGCGGAGGAGGCGGTGATGGCTCGGGCGTACCTCCATTAGAGAATGGGAGACATATGGAGAGATGGGCGGGCATGCGGCATGGTGGTGGACCGACGGCGCCCATATTGCAACCATGTGATGCAGAGGCGATGATGGGCCAAGCTGGCGGTGACCGTGCGACTATGTACATTACTTGGATATGCGTGGATATAGTGGGCTGCATCATTAATTTCCCTCGTACGAGATGTACATGAGTGACATGTTTTTTTCTTGAAAAAATGTCCCTCTGATCTAAAATAAATGTCGTGATTTTAGTTCGGAGAGTAAGTGTAACCCATCAAGTGTTGGGCACACGTAGTTGGATGGTTGACCTAAACAGTAAACAACCTTTTGGCAATGTGCATTCAGTGAGAGAAGACGTTCTCATCAGCTACGAAGATATCTGTGACGACTTCATCAATCTCAAGATGATGTGTCGGTTCAGTCTCTCAGAAGTGTACATAGGAGTAAGGTTTGCATGCATGCATTCATAGGGATGGGTGTATGCTTGTCTAGTCGTGTATATGAGCAACTTCGATTATACAATGTTGAAAGACAATATATATGCAACTAGTAAAAGACCGTAAATCTTCTAAGAAAAGCTAAATGGTTCTTCTAGAAAATAAGAGACAGGACCATATGACCCTCGTAGCCTCGGAGCGCTCACAACTCTTATAATCTA